>NW_009258117.1:4061656-4062769 GCF_000149755.1 Phytophthora sojae
TCCGAATATAGATTAATCTAAATAAACGATCCAAATAATGTTTTTGGGTTAAAATGAGAACTGCTATTTTTGTTTTATGTTTCTGACTTCCTCTAAATGTAATATTCTAAGATAGGAATCTGCCAACGGCTGGTTGGCAGAATTCCAATGCTATGCATGTCGCTCATTGGCTAAAAGATGCTGCTTTCAGCCAATAGGAATCCTAAGTCTCTATGGACCACCCGTCGTGGTGATCGTAAATGTATGTAGCCTTGGTGTGTTTACACCAAGGATGAGAAAGTCTTTCGAACCTCTAATAGACGTCGTGTCTGTTAGAGTTACACGTGACTGTAGCCACTTGTGCGTGTAACCCTCTTATAAAAAGCGAGCCATCGCAGCCTGAAAGTAAGACTCCAGTCTGCCATTCGACTCATCGGATCCGGTAGCACTGGTGGTCCGATCGGTCGACTTGGGTTTCTGCTTCCGAGGTCCTGGTCGCATGCGTTCCTGACGTTGACTTCGTGATCGTGCGTCCAACATCGCAGATCCTGAAGGGCCGAGGGACATCCGTTGAGGTTCAGATGACGTATCCGATACATGTTCCGCTGCGGAGACATAAGGAGACGACGATCGATACCCAGTGGACTCCATCCGTGGCGGCGACGCGGGAGCTAGCGACACTAGATCCGGCACCTTCGGGTCCGGACTGTCCGCGATCACGTCAACCAACGGTCTCAACTTATCGACCGATGTCTGGATCGCTGTCTGGATCATATCGAGATCTTGATCGAAAAGATCGTTCGCTTCAAAGGCGCCAGACACGAAGCCGGCTTCCTTCAACAGCCCGAGCAGGTTCTTCACCGCCATCAGCTTGTTGTCCGTCACTCGGGGGGCCGAGATCGGGCCCTTCGGGTTGTCGATCTGCTCTGGCCGCAAGATCACCATGACAGGATCTTGACGCAAGAAGTCTCGCAGTTCCTTCAAGTGATACTGACGATCCAGGTCAGCCTCGGACCAGTCGAGCGCCGACGGTCTGGGATCTTCGTCGTCCAATCCTGGTGCTCTCAGCTTCTTCCTCACGATCTGGGCCTTGTCCGCGATCGCGTCCAGGTAGTCCGGATCGAGCCTGATCGG
>NW_009258117.1:4063823-4068275 GCF_000149755.1 Phytophthora sojae
CCTATAGCGGGATCGAAGTTGGTCGAGAGGAGAAACGATCGCCGGCCAAGCACTAATATCCGGTCGATCGAGTGTTCGCACACAAGAGATAGATCACTAGAGTATGTCAAGCTGACCAATGTATTAATCCAGTCTTAACCGTACCGCTAGTTCACTACCCAAAGTGCCGACACTGCCGAGGCCAATGTAGTTCCTGGGACTTGGTGACTTGAGGGGACTTGTGGTCTTTGGTGCAAATTTTCTTCTGATTTAGGTTTAGCTGGTGTCTCTCTACCGCTACCATCTCATCTACCATCCTATAACTCCACAGCCACTGGATTCTTGTCCTGACTTCGTCCTCCATGTGCATCCCATCGTGGTCGATCCACGATCCACGATCAACCCACGATCGGCTCGCGATCCACGATCGACTCCTGATCTGCGATCGGCGATCAACTATCGATCGACGACTTGTGCCGGTTGCCGTACGCCGCCGATCCATCATCTTCTGCCCTCGGCCATCCTAGATCTGCGAGATCTGTCGTCGATCGGGACTTGGGTCGGCCTCGAATCACGCCACGGTTCGAACGCGATCATCCACAATCCAGCTTGCCACATGTCGTGCCTTACGCACCGGCGTCATCGGGCCACTTGAGATCTCCCGAAGAACTCCCTCTGATCCATAGATCCTCGCTGCCTGTCTCTCGATCACTGACCCCCCATACTTCCAATCGATCGGCCCTGCCGCCTTTCTCAGAGATCAATTCTTATTCAGCACTTCACAGCTGAGGGCTCATCTTGGGCGGTCTGCATCTTGGGCGGTCTGCGCGGGACGAATTGGAGAAGGAGCGAGGAGAAACTGTCCGAAGTGAGCCACACCGTGCACAACGACTTGCCGACAGAAGGCGAATGCGAAGAAGCGCCGAACAAGATTCGTTCTCCGAGACAGGCAGCGTATTCGATCGACGGGCTGCGAGCTCATCTTGGCCGGTCTGCATCTTGGGCGGTCTGCATCTTGGGCGGTCTGCATCTTGGGCGGTCTGCGCGGGACGAATTGGAGAAGGAGCGAGGAGAAACCGTCCGAAGTGAGCCACACCGTGCACAACGACTTGCCGACAGAAGGCGAATGCGAACAAGCGCCGAACAAGATTCGTTCTCCGAGCCAGGCAGCGTATTCGATCGACGAGCTGCGAGCTCATCTTGGCCGATCTGCATCTTGGGCGGTCTGCATCTTGGGCGGTCTGCGCGGGACGAATTGGAGAAGGAGCGAGGAGAAACTGTCCGAAGTGAGCCACACCGTGCACAACGACTTGCCGACAGAAGGCGAATGCGAACAAGCGCCGAACAAGATTCGTTCTCCGAGCCAGGCAGCGTATTCGATCGACGAGCTGCGAGCTCATCTTGGGCGGTCTGCATCTTGGGCGGTCTGCGCGGGACGAATTGGAGAAGGAGCGAGGAGAAACTGTCCGAAGTGAGCCACACCGTGCACAACGACTTGCCGACAGAAGGCGAATGCGAACAAGCGCCGAACAAGATTCGTTCTCCGAGCCAAGCAGCGTATTCGATCGACGAGCTGCGAGCTCATCTTGGGCGGTCTGCATCTTGGGCGGTCTGCGCGGGACGAATTGGAGAAGGAGCGAGGAGAAACTGTCCGAAGTGAGCCACACCGTGCACAACGACTTGCCGACAGAAGGCGAATGCGAAGAAGCGCCGAACAAGATTCGTTCTCCGAGCCAGGCAGCGTATTCGATCGACGAGCTGCGAGCTCATCTTGGGCGGTCTGCATCTTGGGCGGTCTGCATCTTGGGCGGTCTGCATCTTGGGCGGTCTGCGCGGGACGAATTGGAGAAGGAGCGAGGAGAAACCGTCCGAAGTGAGCCACACCGTGCACAACGACTTGCCGACAGAAGGCGAATGCGAACAAGCGCCGAACAAGATTCGTTCTCCGAGCCAGGCAGCGTATTCGATCGACGAGCTGCGAGCTCATCTTGGCCGATCTGCATCTTGGGCGGTCTGCATCTTGGGCGGTCTGCGCGGGACGAATTGGAGAAGGAGCGAGGAGAAACTGTCCGAAGTGAGCCACACCGTGCACAACGACTTGCCGACAGAAGGCGAATGCGAACAAGCGCCGAACAAGATTCGTTCTCCGAGACAGGCAGCGTATTCGATCGACGAGCTGCGAGCTCATCTTGGGCGGTCTGCATCTTGGGCGGTCTGCGCGGGACGAATTGGAGAAGGAGCGAGGAGAAACTGTCCGAAGTGAGCCACACCGTGCACAACGACTTGCCGACAGAAGGCGAATGCGAACAAGCGCCGAACAAGATTCGTTCTCCGAGACAGGCAGCGTATTCGATCGACGAGCTGCGAGCTCATCTTGGGCGGTCTGCATCTTGGGCGGTCTGCGCGGGACGAATTGGAGAAGGAGCGAGGAGAAACTGTCCGAAGTGAGCCACACCGTGCACAACGACTTGCCGACAGAAGGCGAATGCGAACAAGCGCCGAACAAGATTCGTTCTCCGAGCCAAGCAGCGTATTCGATCGACGAGCTGCGAGCTCATCTTGGGCGGTCTGCATCTTGGCCGGTCTGCGCGGGACGAATTGGAGAAGGAGCGAGGAGAAACCGTCCGAAGTGAGCCACACCGTGCACAACGACTTGCCGACAGAAGGCGAATGCGAAGAAGCGCCGAACAAGATTCGTTCTCCGAGCCAGGCAGCGTATTCGATCGACGAGCTGCGAGCTCATCTTGGGCGGTCTGCATCTTGGGCGGTCTGCATCTTGGGCGGTCTGCATCTTGGGCGGTCTGCGCGGGACGAATTGGAGAAGGAGCGAGGAGAAACCGTCCGAAGTGAGCCACACCGTGCACAACGACTTGCCGACAGAAGGCGAATGCGAACAAGCGCCGAACAAGATTCGTTCTCCGAGCCAGGCAGCGTATTCGATCGACGAGCTGCGAGCTCATCTTGGCCGATCTGCATCTTGGGCGGTCTGCATCTTGGGCGGTCTGCGCGGGACGAATTGGAGAAGGAGCGAGGAGAAACTGTCCGAAGTGAGCCACACCGTGCACAACGACTTGCCGACAGAAGGCGAATGCGAACAAGCGCCGAACAAGATTCGTTCTCCGAGCCAGGCAGCGTATTCGATCGACGAGCTGCGAGCTCATCTTGGGCGGTCTGCATCTTGGGCGGTCTGCGCGGGACGAATTGGAGAAGGAGCGAGGAGAAACTGTCCGAAGTGAGCCACACCGTGCACAACGACTTGCCGACAGAAGGCGAATGCGAACAAGCGCCGAACAAGATTCGTTCTCCGAGCCAGGCAGCGTATTCGATCGACGAGCTGCGAGCTCATCTTGGGCGGTCTGCATCTTGGGCGGTCTGCGCGGGACGAATTGGAGAAGGAGCGAGGAGAAACCGTCCGAAGTGAGCCACACCGTGCACAACGACTTGCCGACAGAAGGCGAATGCGAACAAGCGCCGAACAAGATTCGTTCTCCGAGCCAAGCAGCGTATTCGATCGACGAGCTGCGAGCTCATCTTGGGCGGTCTGCATCTTGGCCGGTCTGCGCGGGACGAATTGGAGAAGGAGCGAGGAGAAACCGTCCGAAGTGAGCCACACCGTGCACAACGACTTGCCGACAGAAGGCGAATGCGAAGAAGCGCCGAACAAGATTCGTTCTCCGAGCCAGGCAGCGTATTCGATCGACGAGCTGCGAGCTCATCTTGGGCGGTCTGCATCTTGGGCGGTCTGCATCTTGGGCGGTCTGCATCTTGGGCGGTCTGCGCGGGACGAATTGGAGAAGGAGCGAGGAGAAACCGTCCGAAGTGAGCCACACCGTGCACAACGACTTGCCGACAGAAGGCGAATGCGAACAAGCGCCGAACAAGATTCGTTCTCCGAGCCAGGCAGCGTATTCGATCGACGAGCTGCGAGCTCATCTTGGGCGGTCTGCATCTTGGGCGGTCTGCATCTTGGGCGGTCTGCGCGGGACGAATTGGAGAAGGAGCGAGGAGAAACTGTCCGAAGTGAGCCACACCGTGCACAACGACTTGCCGACAGAAGGCGAATGCGAACAAGCGCCGAACAAGATTCGTTCTCCGAGACAGGCAGCGTATTCGATCGACGAGCTGCGAGCTCATCTTGGGCGGTCTGCATCTTGGGCGGTCTGCGCGGGACGAATTGGAGAAGGAGCGAGGAGAAACTGTCCGAAGTGAGCCACACCGTGCACAACGACTTGCCGACAGAAGGCGAATGCGAACAAGCGCCGAACAAGATTCGTTCTCCGAGCCAAGCAGCGTATTCGATCGACGAGCTGCGAGCTCATCTTGGGCGGTCTGCATCTTGGCCGGTCTGCGCGGGACGAATTGGAGAAGGAGCGAGGAGAAACCGTCCGAAGTGAGCCACACCGTGCACAACGACTTGCCGACAGAAGGCGAATGCGAAGAAGCGCCGAACAAGATTCGTCTCCGAGCCAGGCA
>NW_009258117.1:4068414-4070500 GCF_000149755.1 Phytophthora sojae
GGTCTGCGCGGGACGAATTGGAGAAGGAGCGAGGAGAAACTGTCCGAAGTGAGCCACACCGTGCACAACGACTTGCCGACAGAAGGCGAATGCGAACAAGCGCCGAACAAGATTCGTTCTCCGAGCCAAGCAGCGTATTCGATCGACGAGCTGCGAGCTCATCTTGGGCGGTCTGCATCTTGGCCGGTCTGCGCGGGACGAATTGGAGAAGGAGCGAGGAGAAACCGTCCGAAGTGAGCCACACCGTGCACAACGACTTGCCGACAGAAGGCGAATGCGAACAAGCGCCGAACAAGATTCGTTCTCCGAGCCAAGCAGCGTATTCGATCGACGAGCTGCGAGCTCATCTTGGCCGATCTGCATCTTGGGCGGTCTGCATCTTGGGCGGTCTGCGCGGGACGAATTGGAGAAGGAGCGAGGAGAAACTGTCCGAAGTGAGCCACACCGTGCACAACGACTTGCCGACAGAAGGCGAATGCGAACAAGCGCCGAACAAGATTCGTTCTCCGAGACAGGCAGCGTATTCGATCGACGAGCTGCGAGCTCATCTTGGGCGGTCTGCATCTTGGGCGGTCTGCGCGGGACGAATTGGAGAAGGAGCGAGGAGAAACTGTCCGAAGTGAGCCACACCGTGCACAACGACTTGCCGACAGAAGGCGAATGCGAACAAGCGCCGAACAAGATTCGTTCTCCGAGCCAAGCAGCGTATTCGATCGACGAGCTGCGAGCTCATCTTGGGCGGTCTGCATCTTGGCCGGTCTGCGCGGGACGAATTGGAGAAGGAGCGAGGAGAAACCGTCCGAAGTGAGCCACACCGTGCACAACGACTTGCCGACAGAAGGCGAATGCGAAGAAGCGCCGAACAAGATTCGTTCTCCGAGCCAGGCAGCGTATTCGATCGACGAGCTGCGAGCTCATCTTGGCCGATCTGCATCTTGGGCGGTCTGCATCTTGGGCGGTCTGCGCGGGACGAATTGGAGAAGGAGCGAGGAGAAACTGTCCGAAGTGAGCCACACCGTGCACAACGACTTGCCGACAGAAGGCGAATGCGAACAAGCGCCGAACAAGATTCGTTCTCCGAGCCAAGCAGCGTATTCGATCGACGAGCTGCGAGCTCATCTTGGGCGGTCTGCATCTTGGCCGGTCTGCGCGGGACGAATTGGAGAAGGAGCGAGGAGAAACCGTCCGAAGTGAGCCACACCGTGCACAACGACTTGCCGACAGAAGGCGAATGCGAACAAGCGCCGAACAAGATTCGTTCTCCGAGCCAGGCAGCGTATTCGATCGACGAGCTGCGAGCTCATCTTGGGCGGTCTGCATCTTGGGCGGTCTGCGCGGGACGAATTGGAGAAGGAGCGAGGAGAAACCGTCCGAAGTGAGCCACACCGTGCACAACGACTTGCCGACAGAAGGCGAATGCGAACAAGCGCCGAACAAGATTCGTTCTCCGAGCCAGGCAGCGTATTCGATCGACGAGCTGCGAGCTCATCTTGGCCGATCTGCATCTTGGGCGGTCTGCATCTTGGGCGGTCTGCGCGGGACGAATTGGAGAAGGAGCGAGGAGAAACTGTCCGAAGTGAGCCACACCGTGCACAACGACTTGCCGACAGAAGGCGAATGCGAACAAGCGCCGAACAAGATTCGTTCTCCGAGCCAGGCAGCGTATTCGATCGACGAGCTGCGAGCTCATCTTGGGCGGTCTGCATCTTGGCCGGTCTGCGCGGGACGAATTGGAGAAGGAGCGAGGAGAAACGGTCCGAAGTGAGCCACACCGTGCACAACGACTTGCCGACAGAAGGCGAATGCGAAGAAGCGCCGAACAAGATTCGTTCTCCGAGCCAGGCAGCGTATTCGATCGACGAGCTGCGAGCTCATCTTGGCCGATCTGCATCTTGGGCGGTCTGCATCTTGGGCGGTCTGCGCGGGACGAATTGGAGAAGGAGCGAGGAGAAACTGTCCGAAGTGAGCCACACCGTGCACAACGACTTGCCGACAGAAGGCGAATGCGAACAAGCGCCGAACAAGATTCGTTCTCCGAGCCAAGCAGCGTATTCGATCGACGAGCTGCGAGCTCATCTTGGGCGGT
>NW_009258117.1:4071894-4073273 GCF_000149755.1 Phytophthora sojae
CACAACGACTTGCCGACAGAAGGCGAATGCGAACAAGCGCCGAACAAGATTCGTTCTCCGAGCCAAGCAGCGTATTCGATCGACGAGCTGCGAGCTCATCTTGGCCGATCTGCATCTTGGGCGGTCTGCATCTTGGGCGGTCTGCGCGGGACGAATTGGAGAAGGAGCGAGGAGAAACTGTCCGAAGTGAGCCACACCGTGCACAACGACTTGCCGACAGAAGGCGAATGCGAACAAGCGCCGAACAAGATTCGTTCTCCGAGACAGGCAGCGTATTCGATCGACGAGCTGCGAGCTCATCTTGGGCGGTCTGCATCTTGGGCGGTCTGCGCGGGACGAATTGGAGAAGGAGCGAGGAGAAACTGTCCGAAGTGAGCCACACCGTGCACAACGACTTGCCGACAGAAGGCGAATGCGAACAAGCGCCGAACAAGATTCGTTCTCCGAGCCAGGCAGCGTATTCGATCGACGAGCTGCGAGCTCATCTTGGCCGATCTGCATCTTGGGCGGTCTGCATCTTGGGCGGTCTGCGCGGGACGAATTGGAGAAGGAGCGAGGAGAAACTGTCCGAAGTGAGCCACACCGTGCACAACGACTTGCCGACAGAAGGCGAATGCGAACAAGCGCCGAACAAGATTCGTTCTCCGAGACAGGCAGCGTATTCGATCGACGAGCTGCGAGCTCATCTTGGGCGGTCTGCATCTTGGGCGGTCTGCGCGGGACGAATTGGAGAAGGAGCGAGGAGAAACTGTCCGAAGTGAGCCACACCGTGCACAACGACTTGCCGACAGAAGGCGAATGCGAAGAAGCGCCGAACAAGATTCGTTCTCCGAGCCAGGCAGCGTATTCGATCGACGAGCTGCGAGCTCATCTTGGCCGATCTGCATCTTGGGCGGTCTGCATCTTGGGCGGTCTGCGCGGGACGAATTGGAGAAGGAGCGAGGAGAAACTGTCCGAAGTGAGCCACACCGTGCACAACGACTTGCCGACAGAAGGCGAATGCGAACAAGCGCCGAACAAGATTCGTTCTCCGAGCCAGGCAGCGTATTCGATCGACGAGCTGCGAGCTCATCTTGGGCGGTCTGCATCTTGGGCGGTCTGCGCGGGACGAATTGGAGAAGGAGCGAGGAGAAACCGTCCGAAGTGAGCCACACCGTGCACAACGACTTGCCGACAGAAGGCGAATGCGAAGAAGCGCCGAACAAGATTCGTTCTCCGAGCCAGGCAGCGTATTCGATCGACGAGCTGCGAGCTCATCTTGGCCGATCTGCATCTTGGGCGGTCTGCATCTTGGGCGGTCTGCGCGGGACGAATTGGAGAAGGAGCGAGGAGAAACCGTCCGAAGTGAGCCACACCGTGCACAACGACTGGGGGATCCT
>NW_009258117.1:4077942-4080009 GCF_000149755.1 Phytophthora sojae
GCTCCCCACCGCCTGAACCACGCCGTCGTCCGCCAGATGCACGTCCACCGGAGAGATCTTCTTGTAGTTCTTCATGTACTCCTTCGAGTACGTCATGTGCTGCGTCGCACCCGAGTCGACCAGCCACATGCCGCTCAGCTTGGAGGCACCCGTGTCGCCACCAACCGAGAAGAGGAAGTCGCCAGAGTCATCTTCGACCTGCGCGACGTTCGCTCGTTGCGGCCTCTGCCGCTCCCCGTTCTCGCGGATCCGCACCGGACACTTGGCGATCCAATGTCCGTGCTCGCCGCAGTAGTGACAGGCGCTCGTCCTCTGCGCTTGCGCCTGCCGTCCCTTGCGCTTCCCGTTGTCGCTTGTCATGAACGCTTGACCTTGAGCGTGCGCGGTTCCGTCAGCACCGCCACCTTGTTCCTTGCGCTTCATGTCCTCGTGCAGGAGCCGAGACGTCACGAGCTCCCACGTCAGCGTGTCGGAGCGCGATTCCAACGCCGTGATGAGGAACTGGTACGACTCGCTCAGACTGGCAAGAAGCGTGATCACCAAGTCGTCCTCGCTGACCGGAGCGCCGACCGCGTCGAGCTGTTCCGCCAGCGTCTTGAGCTTGTTAATGTGCTCCAGCACATCATCACCTTCGTCCATCGTTGTCGTGAAGAACCGTCGACGAAGAAAGAGCTTGTTCGCCAGGCTCTTCTTCTCGAAGTGTCCCTCGAGTCTTGACCATGCATCATGCGCGTCCTTCGCCGACCGCACCAGCGGCAGCTGCGAGTCCTCCAACGCGAGACAGACGATCGCCAGCGCCTTGCGCGACTTCTTGCGAAACGTCGCTTGGTCCGCCGCGGTCGTGCACTGCTCGAGCTTCACTTCCCCACTCGTCACTTCCCACAGTTCGCGCTCCTCCAGCACCATCTGCATCTTGAACTTCCATGTGTGGAAGTTGGTTCCGTCGAACTTGTTGATGCGGGCGGTCGCGGTCGGGGCGGCGTCCATGGCGAAGGCGTAGTCGGGGTCTTGGTCAGGGAAGACGGGGCTTGGGCTCATAACCAAAAGGAAGAGCACTTGAGCAGTAGTTGGCAAAATGCAAAGTGATTCGATTCAGGTCCTTAGTTCGCAACCGCGTGCTACCTCTAAGCCTGCTACTGGATACCTCTTACTGGATACACCCTACTGGATTCTCTACTGGATACACAGTTACCTTATCCAATCAGAGAACGCCACGTCGATGCCCATCTTGTACCCACAATCTTGGCGTAATCACCGTGACGTAATCATCGTCCCGTAATCACCTGAATGATTTCGGTACCACACAGTGAAGGTCACGCCGACCTCACTGATGACGCGTTCACGTCACACGGTCGCTTGGCGGGGCGTCGTCACATCAGTCTTGACAACAGCCTCAGCCCAGAAGCTCTGTCCAGCTTGGCGTGATGCAGCATGCTGCGGCCAATCGTGACGATGGTCCGGATGGCGCGTTCTGCCGTGTCGTTGGTCTGGTGCGCGTGCGGAACCGTGGTTTGCTGCTCGATGCCTTCGACTTCGTAGAAGGCCTTGAGCGAGTTGGTCGCGAACTCACGGGCTCCGTCGTGCCGCACAAACTTGACCTTCTTGCCGAACTGCGTCTGCACCTTCGTGACGTACATCTTGATGCAGTCCTCGCTCTCCGACTTGGCACGCAGGCAGACCCCCTTCATGCATCCGCTGGCTTCGTCCAGGATCAGCAACAGATACTTGCTGCCACCCAGTGACTCTTCTTCCATGGGGCCGCACACGTCGAAGTGGAGCAGCTCGAACGTGTCGTAGTGACGCTTGTCACGGTTGCTTGGGAACGGCTTCTGGACCATTTTCCCTTGCTGGCAGCCGCGACACACGCTTGGTCCACTCGACTTGGAAGGTGCCTTCGCGTCCTTGATCATGTTGTTGTCGACCATCTTGCGAAGCACCTCCACCGGAGCGTGACCCATACGCGCGTGTAAGTCGACCGTCTTCCCACTGGTCGCCGCATTCGCCGATCGCTGAGGCGTCTGGAGCCAGTAGAGTCCATCCACGAGGTTTGCCGTCGCCACCACTTGC
>NW_009258117.1:4081178-4081956 GCF_000149755.1 Phytophthora sojae
CGGTCGAAGTACGTAACTAAATGCATCTGTACCAAAAAGTAGGCGCCATGATGCCTCGGTCGGAGTTGTATTAGGACCCGACGAGGCTCCGGCCACTAACCGCCACTCTAACGAGGATAATGTCGTCAGCTTAACCAAAGCAGCCACTTCCATCTCGCACTTGGCTGCTCCTTGATTGAACCTTGATTCTCGGGCGACGGGCGATCGCTCCGGTAATCTCCATTTTCCGATACCTCATTGCCATCATCGCGCCACTTCACAGTGTTCGCACCGCGACCAGCCGCGTCGTGCATCTTATTGAGGGTTGCTGGTCTTGGGTACTGTGTACCAGTTGTACCCATTAACCGGTTAACCCGAACCGGTCCAATCCGAACCCACGTTGATTATGGTGATTACGGTAAGTTGTTTACGCCACCGATGATTAGACGAGTAGGATGATTGGATGAACACCGGTGAGTGATGGTTGATTAGATGCACTAGGTGATAGGACGCAGGGTCGCGTGTCTATAACAGTAGGGTGTAAGCTCCAACAATTCAATCACTTTCGAATCTTCATTCTACCCCTCAAGTGCCTTCGCTCCGGTCCCGCCGTCTGCGACGTCCCTCCCTCCGCTTCGTCCGAGCTTCGTGTCCAAGATCCATACCTTCCATCAGGTTATGAGCCCAAGAAAAGGAAGAGCACTTGAGCAGTAGTTGGCAAAATGCAAAGTGATTCGATTCAGGTCCTTAGTTCGCAACCGCGTGCTACCTCTAAGCCTGCTACTGGATACCTCTTACT
>NW_009258117.1:4083048-4086931 GCF_000149755.1 Phytophthora sojae
AGGATCCCCTTGATTGAGCGGAATGAAGGCGAACTTTCGGTGGCCGACGGCAACAAGGCGGCCATCATGGGTGTGGGGACCATCGTGGAACGAGTGGTTCTGCCCAACGGCGACGAGTGCGACATCGAGATCAAGAACGCGCTGTACGTCCCAAGCATCAGCAAGAATCTGCTTTCGGTGCCACAGATCAACAAGAGTGGTCTGTTCCAAGTCGTGTTCGACAGCACCAAGATGCAGATTGCGCACAAGGGCTCCAAGCAAGTGGTGGCGACGGCAAACCTCGTGGATGGACTCTACTGACTCCAGACGCCTCAGCGATCGGCGAATGCGGCGACCAGTGGGAAGACGGTCGACTTACACGCGCGTATGGGTCACGCTCCGGTGGAGGTGCTTCGCAAGATGGTCGACAACAACATGATCAAGGACGCGAAGGCACCTTCCAAGTCGAGTGGACCAAGCGTGTGTCGCGGCTGCCAGCAAGGGAAAATGGTCCAGAAGCCGTTCCCAAGCAACCGTGACAAGCGTCACTACGACACGTTCGAGCTGCTCCACTTCGACGTGTGCGACCCCATGGAAGAAGAGTCACTGGGTGGCAGCAAGTATCTGCTGCTGATCGTGGACGAAGCCAGCGGATGCATGAAGGGGTTCTGCCTGCGTGCCAAGTCGGAGAGCGAGGACTGCATCAAGATGTACGTCACGAAGGTGCAGACGCAGTTCGGCAAGAAGGTCAAGTTTGTGCGGCACGACGGAGCCCGTGAGTTCGCGACCAACTCGCTCAAGGCCTTCTACGAAGTCGAAGGCATCGAGCAGCAAACCACGGTTCCGTACGCGCACCAGACCAACGGCACGGCAGAACGCGCCATCCGGACCATCGTCACGATTGGCCGCAGCATGCTGCATCATGCCAAGCTGGACAAGAGCTTCTGGGCTGAGGCGGCCATGACAGCCATCTACGTGAAGAATCGTCTGCCATCACCCAAGATCGAACACAAGACTCCGTTCGAGATCGTTTACAAGTCCAAGCCGAGTGTGAAGCACATGCGTGTGTTCGGATGCCAGACGTACATCCTGACGCCGAAGGAAAGACGGCGCAAGTGGGACCCCAAGGCTCGCGCCGGGCTGTTCCTCGGCTACGAAGAAGTGTCCAAGGCGTATCGAGTTTATGACATCGAGGCGGGGCAGGTGGTTATCAGTCGCGATGTCAACTTCGATGAGTCGACCTTTGGACTTTCGACGCATACTTCGGATGAAGACGTCGATGATGCTGTGCTGGACTTGGACGCGCTGGACCTGGACGACAACGATGGACCGCGCCAAGCGAGCTTCAAGCAGGCGGGGAAGCGCAAGTACCGACCGAGTGGCGACGACAACACTGCCAGAAGATCGCGCCCCGTTCGCCACCGAGCTGGCTTAGAAGAAGCAAGTGCGCCGGACGTATCCTCCTCGCGCCGAGCCGACCCCGACGAAGAAGAAAAGTCTGGGGACCAAGATGAAGACGACGACTCGACGCCTCCAGTGTTTTGGCGTGCCAGTGCCAACGCTGTGGAAGCAGCAACCGATCTATCGGAGCCGACGACGTTCCAAGAAGCTGTGAACGGTACTGATCAAGTGCACTGGCGCAAAGCGATCCGCGCGGAGCTCAAGTCGATGCGACTGCGTGGTGTGTTTCGAGCTGCCAAGTTGCCTAACGGACAACGCGCCATCGATACCAAGTGGGTGTTCAAGATCAAGCGCAAAGCGGACGGCTCGATCGAGAAGTACAAGGCGCGCCTCGTGGCCAAGGGCTTCAAGCAGAAGTACGGCATTGACTACACCGAGACGTTCTCGCCCGTGGTCAAGTATGTGACGCTGCGCATGGTGATCGCGATTGCTAAGTATTTTGGCTGGCCCCTCGACCAACTCGACGTGGTGACAGCATTCCTGTACGGGATAATGAAGGAGGTGGTCTTCTGCGTGGTTCCGGAAGGCGTCGAACTGGATGGTGACTTCGACTGCCTGGAACTGGTGAAGGCCATCTACGGTCTCAAGCAAGCTTCGCGAGTGTGGAACGAGACCTTCGACGAGTTCGTGTGCTCCATCGGCTTCCAAGTGTCGGCCTTCGATCCGTGCCTCTACATCAAGGTGGTGGACGGTCACTGCGTGCTTGTACTGGTGTACGTGGATGACGTACTGATTACCGGGAGTTCGCCCGAGCTGATCGCACGCACGAAGACCGACCTGAAGACGCGCTTCGAGATGACCGACAGCGGCAAGTGCGCGTTTGTTCTTGGGATCGAGTTGGTGGACGGCCCGGACGGCAGCGTGACCATGTGCCAGCGGCGATACGTGGACGACATCCTGAAGCGCTTCGCCATGGACGAGTGCAAGGCCGTGGTGAGTCCGGTGGACATGAGCACTCGACTGGTTCCAAGCGACGCGGCGACCAAGGTGAACGCTCCGTTTCGCGAAGCTGTTGGTGCTCTGATGCACCTGATGACCGCCACGCGCCCAGACATCGCGTACGCCGTTGGCTATGTATCGCGCTTCATGGAGAACCCCCAAGAGGAACACTGGGTTGCGGTCAAGCGTATCTTTCGCTACCTGCAAGGCACCAAGACGCATGGGATCTGCTTCAAGCCGGGCGACAAGATCGACTTTCGTGGCTACTCGGACGCGGACTGGGCCGGCGACCTCGCCGACCGCAAGTCCACTTCAGGCTACACGTTCATGCTCATGAGTGCGCCTGTGAGCTGGGGAAGCAAGAAGCAATCAAGCGTGTCGCTGTCCACGAGCGAAGCGGAGTACATCGCGCTCAGTCTGGCTATCCAAGAAGGCAAGTGGATTCATCGCCTGCTATGCGAGATTCTGGCGGCCGCTAATGAGACTGGACCCGAACTCATGATCCGCGAAGACAACCAGTCGTGCATCAAGATGACGAAGAACCCAGTGAACCACGGTCGCGCCAAGCACATCGACATCAAGTACCACCACATCCGCGATGAAGTCAAGCGCGGCGAAGTCAAGCTCCAGTACTGCGAGACTTCTGTGATGCTAGCGGACATCATGACGAAGGCGCTTGCGGGACCACGCCACACGGATCTGACGGTGGCTCTCGGCATTCGTGGGACTTCGCATTGAGGGGGCGTATTGAGGGTTGCTGGTCTTGGGTACTGTGTACCAGTTGTACCCATTAACCGGTTAACCCGAACCGGTCCAATCCGAACCCACGTTGATTATGGTGATTACGGTAAGTTGTTTACGCCACCGATGATTAGACGAGTAGGATGATTGGATGAACACCGGTGAGTGATGGTTGATTAGATGCACTAGGTGATAGGACGCAGGGTCGCGTGTCTATAACAGTAGGGTGTAAGCTCCAACAATTCAATCACTTTCGAATCTTCATTCTACCCCTCAAGTGCCTTCGCTCCGGTCCCGCCGTCTGCGACGTCCCTCCCTCCGCTTCGTCCGAGCTTCGTGTCCAAGATCCATACCTTCCATCAACGATTTTCAGGTTATGAGCTCAAGTACGATGTCCTCTGCGCCTGACGCTTCGTCCAAGGCCATCATCGACAAGTTCGACGGCGACAACTACGCGACGTGGAGCAGCTACATGCGTGGCGTGTTCCTGACCAAGTCAGTGTGGAGCGCTGTCAAGCGGGAGACGACGCCGACCTTCACGGACACTCGCGCCGCGGATGAGTACAACCGGACGTCGAACGTGGCGCTCGGTCTGATGCTGCTGCACATGAGTGCTGACTACCACCATGTGATTGCGGACTGCGAGCATGCGTGGATCGCGTGGGCCAAGCTGAAGTCGCTGTACGGCGGCACGCAGAAGGTTGGTCGTATCTACCTGGAGCGGCAGTTGTTCAGCATGGAGATGGCGGAAGGCGACAATGTC
>NW_009258117.1:4087092-4088104 GCF_000149755.1 Phytophthora sojae
GAAGCGGAGTACATCGCGCTCAGTCTGGCTATCCAAGAAGGCAAGTGGATTCATCGTCTGCTATGCGAGTTTCTGGCGGCCGCTAATGAGACTGGACCCGAACTCATGATCCGCGAAGACAACCAGTCGTGCATCAAGATGACGAAGAACCCAGTGAACCACGGTCGCGCCAAGCACATCGACATCAAGTACCACCACATCCGCGATGAAGTCAAGCGCGGCGAAGTCAAGCTCCAGTACTGCGAGACTTCTGTGATGCTAGCGGACATCATGACGAAGGCGCTTGCGGGACCACGCCACACGGATCTGACGGTGGCTCTCGGCATTCGTGGGACTTCGCATTGAGGGGGCGTATTGAGGGTTGCTGGTCTTGGGTACTGTGTACCAGTTGTACCCATTAACCGGTTAACCCGAACCGGTCCAATCCGAACCCACGTTGATTATGGTGATTACGGTAAGTTGTTTACGCCACCGATGATTAGACGAGTAGGATGATTGGATGAACACCGGTGAGTGATGGTTGATTAGATGCACTAGGTGATAGGACGCAGGGTCGCGTGTCTATAACAGTAGGGTGTAAGCTCCAACAATTCAATCACTTTCGAATCTTCATTCTACCCCTCAAGTGCCTTCGCTCTGGTCCCGCCGTCTGCGACGTCCCTCCCTCCGCTTCGTCAGAGCTTCGTGTCCAAGATCCATACCTTCCATCAGGTTATGAGCCCAAGCACCATGTCCTCTGCCCAAGACGCCTCGACCAAGGTCTCCATTGACAAGTTCAACGGGGACAACTACGCGACGTGGAACCGCTACATGCGTGGCGTGTTCCTGACCAAGTCGACGTGGCATGTCGTGAACCGCGAGACGACGCCGAGCTTCACGGACTCGCGGGCCAAGGACGACTACGTCAAGTCGAGCAACATCGCGTTCGGACTGATGTTGCTCCACATGGACGCGGACTACCACCATGTGGTCGACGACTGCGAGGAAGCGTGGGTTGCGTGGACGCGCCTGA
>NW_009258117.1:4096754-4168447 GCF_000149755.1 Phytophthora sojae
AGTAGTGAGCCAAAGTAGGCCCATAACAGTTATTGAGAGCGAATTCGACCAGGGGCAGGAAGGTGCTCCACGACTTGAACAACGTAGCGAAGCTACGTAGTACATCTTCAACGACACGGTTGGCTCGCTCAGTTTGGCCGTCCGTCTCCGGGTGCGACGCGGTGGACATGCTCAGCCGCGTCCCCAACAAATGGAAAAGCTCGCGCCAGAAGGCGGACGTGAAGCACGGGTCGCGATCCGATACGATGGATGACGGGAGCCCGTGGTGGCGATTCACCATGTCGACGAAGATCGCGGCAGTCTGTTTCGCCGTGATGTTAGCGGAGACAGGAGCAAGATGGAGCATTTTGCTGAAACGGTCGACGAAGGCAAGCACACCAGTGCACCCTTGAGTGTCTCGGGGCAGCCCGAAGACGAAGTCCATGCTGACAGACGTCCATACGTCCGTGGCGACTGGAAGAGGTCGAAGCGGAGCCTGCTTGGACGGATTCGGCTTCACGTGTGGTGTAACGGGATCGGCCAAAATCTGGTTAAGGCCTGATCAAGCTTCCCACCAGCGCCCAGACACCGACTAACGGAGGGGGTCCCCCAAGACCCAACGATCCGCGATCGGCTGAACTTGTTCTCACCTTGTGTACCCATCGGCGGGCTGGATCTGCTCTCCCGGGGCTCCGGAGATGCAGCACTTGGTGAAGATCAAGTGTCTTGGCGTGACGCGGGGATAGTTTGTGGAGCAGCGCGGGAATCTTCGCTCTGCGTCCGAATGTTCGCTCCGATCGAGGGTTCTTCGCTGCGATCGGTCGGCCTGGAGCTGAGCCAAGGCCTGTAGTTGCCTTTCCGGTTGTGTTCCTTCCTTTCCTGAGTTGCTTGCCGCTTCCTATAGCGGCATCGAGGTTGATCGAGAGGAGAAACGATCGCCGGTTAGGCCGTATCCGGTCGATTGAGGACTCTCGACGCCCATGAACCTTGGCGCAACTGTTGGATCGACGTTCCCTCTCTGCATCCGTACAACACTCTGTTCGCACCCTGCAACCATGGAGCCCAACCAGGTTTACCTTGGTCACAGGTCGTCCACCGTGTAACAGGGTTACACGCACAAGTGGCTACAGTCACTTGTTACTCTAACAGATGCGATGTCTGTTCGAGGTTTGAACACTTCCTCGACCTTGGTGTAAAGTACACCAATGGCTACATACATTTACGACCACCACGACGGGTGGTCCATAGAGACTTAGGATTCCTATGGCTGAGAGCAGCACTTTTAGCCAATGAGCGACATGCATAGCATTGGAATTCTGCCAACCAGCCGTTGGCAGATTCCAATCTTAGAATATTACATTTAGATGAAGTCAGAAACATAAAACAAAAATAGCAGTTCTCATTTTAACCCAAAAACATTATTTGGATCGTTTATTTAGATTAATCTACACTCGGAGGCCCGAGTATAATTAACTCTAATTTAAACTAAGCTACGCTTCCTCACATACACGCGTACACGTGTAAGCTAAAGTAGTGGGCCAAAGTAGGCCCATAACAGTTATTGAGAGCGAATTCGACCAGGGACAGGAAGGTGCTCCACGACTTGAACAACGTAGCGAAGCTACGTAGTACATCTTCAACGACACGGTTGGCTCGCTCAGTTTGGCCGTCCGTCTCCGGGTGCGACGCGGTGGACATGCTCAGCCGCGTCCCCAACAAATGGAAAAGCTCGCGCCAGAAGGCGGACGTGAAGCACGGGTCGCGATCCGATACGATGGATGACGGGAGCCCGTGGTGGCGATTCACCATGTCGACGAAGATCGCGGCAGTCTGTTTCGCCGTGATGTTAGCGGAGACAGGAGCAAGATGGAGCATTTTGCTGAAACGGTCGACGAAGGCAAGCACACCAGTGCACCCTTGAGTGTCTCGGGGCAGCCCGAAGACGAAGTCCATGCTGACAGACGTCCATACGTCCGTGGCGACTGGAAGAGGTCGAAGCGGAGCCTGCTTGGACGGATTCGGCTTCACGTGTGGTGTAGCGGGATCGGCCAAAATCCGGTTAAGGCCTGATCGAGCTTCCCACCAGCGCCCAGACACCGACTAACGGAGGGGGTCTCCCAAGACCCAACGATCCGCGATCGGCTGAACTTGTTCTCACCTTGTGTACCCATCGGCGGGCTGGATCTGCTCTCTCGGGGCTCCGGAGATGCAGCACTTGGTGAAGATCAAGTGTCTTGGTGTGACGCGGGGATAGTTTGTGGAGCAGCGCGGGAATCTTCGCTCTGCGTCCGAATGTTCGCTCCGATCGAGGGTTCTTCGCTGCGATCGGTCGGCCTGGAGCTGAGCCAAGGCCTGTAGTTGCCTTTCCGGTTGTGTTCCTTCCTTTCCTGAGTTGCTTGCCGCTTCCTATAGCGGCATCGAGGTTGATCGAGAGGAGAAACGATCGTCGGTTAGGCCGTATCCGGTCGATTGAGGACTCTCGACGCCCATGAACCTTGGCGCAACTGTTGGATCGACGTTCCCTCTCTGCATCCGTACAACACTCTGTTCGCACCCTGCAACCATGGAGCCCAACCAGGTTTACCTTGGTCACAGGTCGTCCACCGTGTAACAGGGTTACACGCACAAGTGGCTACAGAGCTTGTTACTCTAACAGATGCGATGTCTGTTCGAGGTTTGAACACTTCCTCGACCTTGGTGTAAAGTACACCAATGGCTACATACATTTACGACCACCACGACGGGTGGTCCATAGAGACTTAGGATTCCTATGGCTGAGAGCAGCACTTTTAGCCAATGAGCGACATGCATAGCATTGGAATTCTGCCAACCAGCCGTTGGCAGATTCCAATCTTAGAATATTACATTTAGATGAAGTCAGAAACATAAAACAAAAATAGCAGTTCTCATTTTAACCCAAAAACATTATTTGGATCGTTTATTTAGATTAATCTACACTCGGAGGCCCGAGTATAATTAACTCTAATTTAAACTAAGCTACGCTTCCTCACATACACGCGTACACGTGTAAGCTAAAGTAGTGGGCCAAAGTAGGCCCATAACAGTTATTGAGAGCGAATTCGACCAGGGACAGGAAGGTGCTCCACGACTTGAACAACGTAGCGAAGCTACGTAGTACATCTTCAACGACACGGTTGGCTCGCTCAGTTTGGCCGTCCGTCTCCGGGTGCGACGCGGTGGACATGCTCAGCCGCGTCCCCAACAAATGGAAAAGCTCGCGCCAGAAGGCGGACGTGAAGCACGGGTCGCGATCCGATACGATGGATGACGGGAGCCCGTGGTGGCGATTCACCATGTCGACGAAGATCGCGGCAGTCTGTTTCGCCGTGATGTTAGCGGAGACAGGAGCAAGATCGAGCATTTTGCTGAAACGGTCGACGAAGGCAAGCACACCAGTGCACCCTTGAGTGTTTCGGGGCAGCCCGAAGACGAAGTCCATGCTGACAGACGTCCATACGTCCGTGGCGACTGGAAGAGGTCGAAGCGGAGCCTGCTTGGACGGATTCGGCTTCACGTGTGGTGTAGCGGGATCGGCCAAAATCCGGTTAAGGCCTGATCGAGCTTCCCACCAGCGCCCAGACACCGACTAACGGAGGGGGTCCCCCAAGACCCAACGATCCGCGATCGGCTGAACTTGTTCTCACCTTGTGTACCCATCGGCGGGCTGGATCTGCTCTCTCGGGGCTCCGGAGATGCAGCACTTGGTGAAGATCAAGTGTCTTGGCGTGACGCGGGGATAGTTTGTGGAGCAGCGCGGGAATCTTCGCTCTGCGTCCGAATGTTCGCTCCGATCGAGGGTTCTTCGCTGCGATCGGTCGGCCTGGAGCTGAGCCAAGGCCTGTAGTTGCCTTTCCGGTTGTGTTCCTTCCTTTCCTGAGTTGCTTGCCGCTTCCTATAGCGGCATCGAGGTTGATCAAGAGGAGAAACGATCGCCGGTTAGGCCGTATCCGGTCGATTGAGGACTCTCGACGCCCATGAACCTTGGCGCAACTGTTGGATCGACGTTCCCTCTCTGCATCCGTACAACACTCTGTTCGCACCCTGCAACCATGGAGCCCAACCAGGTTTACCTTGGTCACAGGTCGTCCACCGTGTAACAGGGTTATATGCACAAGTGGCTACAGAGCTTGTTACTCTAACAGATGCGATGTCTGTTCGAGGTTTGCACACTTCCTCGACCTTGGTGTAAAGTACACCAATGGCTACATACATTTACGACCACCACGACGGGTGGTCCATAGAGACTTAGGATTCCTATGGCTGAGAGCAGCACTTTTAGCCAATGAGCGACATGCATAGCATTGGAATTCTGCCAACCAGCCGTTGGCAGATTCCTATTTTAGAATATTACATTTAGATGAAGTCAGAAACATAAAACAAAAATAGAAGTTCTCATTTTAACCCAAAAACATTATTTGGATCGTTTATTTAGATTAATCTACACTCGGAGGCCCGAGTATAATTAACTCTAATTTAAACTAAGCTACGCTTCCTCACATACACGCGTACACGTGTAAGCTAAAGTAGTGGGCCAAAGTAGGCCCATAACAGTTATTGAGAGCGAATTCGACCAGGGACAGGAAGGTGCTCCACGACTTGAACAACGTAGCGAAGCTACGTAGTACATCTTCAACGACACGGTTGGCTCGCTCAGTTTGGCCGTCCGTCTCCGGGTGCGACGCGGTGGACATGCTCAGCCGCGTCCCCAACAAATGGAAAAGCTCGCGCCAGAAGGCGGACGTGAAGCACGGGTCGCGATCCGATACGATGGATGACGGGAGCCCGTGGTGGCGATTCACCATGTCGACGAAGATCGCGGCAGTCTGTTTCGCCGTGATGTTAGCGGAGACAGGAGCAAGATCGAGCATTTTGCTGAAACGGTCGACGAAGGCAAGCACACCAGTGCACCCTTGAGTGTCTCGGGGCAGCCCGAAGACGAAGTCCATGCTGACAGACGTCCATACGTCCGTGGCGACTGGAAGAGGTCGAAGCGGAGCCTGCTTGGACGGATTCGGCTTCACGTGTGGTGTAGCGGGATCGGCCAAAATCCGGTTAAGGCCTGATCGAGCTTCCCACCAGCGCCCAGACACCGACTAACGGAGGGGGTCCCCCAAGACCCAACGATCCGCGATCGGCTGAACTTGTTCTCACCTTGTGTACCCATCGGCGGGCTGGATCTGCTCTCTCGGGGCTCCGGAGATGCAGCACTTGGTGAAGATCAAGTGTCTTGGCGTGACGCGGGGATAGTTTGTGGAGCAGCGCGGGAATCTTCGCTCTGCGTCCGAATGTTCGCAACGATCGAGGGTTCTTCGCTGCCATCGATCGGCCTGGAGCTGAGCCAAGGCCTGTAGTTGCCTTTCCGGTTGTGTTCCTTCCTTTCCTGAGTTGCTTGCCGCTTCCTATAGCGGCATCGAGGTTGATCGAGAGGAGAAACGATCGCCGGTTAGGCCGTATCCGGTCGATTGAGGACTCTCGACGCCCATGAACCTTGGCGCAACTGTTGGATCGACGTTCCCTCTCTGCATCCGTACAACACTCTGTTCGCACCCTGCAACCATGGAGCCCAACCAGGTTTACCTTGGTCACAGGTCGTCCACCGTGTAACAGGGTTATATGCACAAGTGGCTACAGAGCTTGTTACTCTAACAGATGCGATGTCTGTTCGAGGTTTGCACACTTCCTCGACCTTGGTGTAAAGTACACCAATGGCTACATACATTTACGACCACCACGACGGGTGGTCCATAGAGACTTAGGATTCCTATGGCTGAGAGCAGCACTTTTAGCCAATGAGCGACATGCATAGCATTGGAATTCTGCCAACCAGCCGTTGGCAGATTCCTATTTTAGAATATTACATTTAGAGGAAGTCAGAAACATAAAACAAAAATAGAAGTTCTCATTTTAACCCAAAAACATTATTTGGATCGTTTATTTAGATTAATCTACACTCGGAGGCCCGAGTATAATTAACTCTAATTTAAACTAAGCTACGCTTCCTCACATACACGCGTACACGTGTAAGCTAAAGTAGTGGGCCAAAGTAGGCCCATAACAGTTATTGAGAGCGAATTCGACCAGGGACAGGAAGGTGCTCCACGACTTGAACAACGTAGCGAAGCTACGTAGTACATCTTCAACGACACGGTTGGCTCGCTCAGTTTGGCCGTCCGTCTCCGGGTGCGACGCGGTGGACATGCTCAGCCGCGTCCCCAACAAATGGAAAAGCTCGCGCCAGAAGGCGGACGTGAAGCACGGGTCGCGATCCGATACGATGGATGACGGGAGCCCGTGGTGGCGATTCACCATGTCGACGAAGATCGCGGCAGTCTGTTTCGCCGTGATGTTAGCGGAGACAGGAGCAAGATGGAGCATTTTGCTGAAACGGTCGACGAAGGCAAGCACACCAGTGCACCCTTGAGTGTCTCGGGGCAGCCCGAAGACGAAGTCCATGCTGACAGACGTCCATACGTCCGTGGTGACTGGAAGAGGTCGAAGCGGAGCCTGCTTGGACGGATTCGGCTTCACGTGTGGTGTAACGGGATCGGCCAAAATCTGGTTAAGGCCTGATCGAGCTTCCCACCAGCGCCCAGACACCGACTAACGGAGGGGGTCCCCCAAGACCCAACGATCCGCGATCGGCTGAACTTGTTCTCACCTTGTGTACCCGTCGGCGGCTGGATCTGCTCTCTCGGGGCTCCGGAGATGCAGCACTTGGTGAAGATCAAGTGTCTTGGCGTGACGCGGGGATAGTTTGTGGAGCAGCGCGGGAATGTTCGCTCTGCGTCCGAATGTTCGCTCCGATCGAGGGTTCTTCGCTGCGATCGGTCGGCCTGGAGCTGAGCCAAGGCCTGTAGTTGCCTTTCCGGTTGTGTTCCTTCCTTTCCTGAGTTGCTTGCCGCTTCCTATAGCGGCATCGAGGTTGATCGAGAGGAGAAACGATCGTCGGTTAGGCCGTATCCGGTCGATTGAGGACTCTCGACGCCCATGAACCTTGGCGCAACTGTTGGATCGACGTTCCCTCTCTGCATCCGTACAACACTCTGTTCGCACTCTGCAACCATGGAGCCCAACCAGGTTTACCTTGGTCACAGGTCGTCCACCGTGTAACAGGGTTATATGCACAAGTGGCTACAGAGCTTGTTACTCTAACAGATGCGATGTCTGTTCGAGGTTTGCACACTTCCTCGACCTTGGTGTAAAGTACACCAATGGCTACATACATTTACGACCACCACGACGGGTGGTCCATAGAGACTTAGGATTCCTATTGGCTGAGAGCAGCACTTTTAGCCAATGAGCGACATGCATAGCATTGGAATTCTGCCAACCAGCCGTTGGCAGATTCCAATCTTAGAATATTACATTTAGATGAAGTCAGAAACATAAAACAAAAATAGCAGTTCTCATTTTAACCCAAAAACATTATTTGGATCGTTTATTTAGATTAATCTATACTCGGAGGCCCGAGTATAATTAACTCTAATTTAAACTAAGCTACGCTTCCTCACATACACGCGCACACGTGTAAGCTAAAGTAGTGAGCCAAAGTAGGCCCATAACAGTTATTGAGAGCGAATTCGATCAGGAGCAGGAAGGTGCTCCATGACTTGAACAACGTAGCGAAGCTACGTAGTACATCTTCAACGACACGGTTGGCTCGCTCAGTTTGGCCGTCCGTCTCCGGGTGCGACGCGGTGGACATGCTTAGCCGCGTCCCCAACAAATGGAAAAGCTCGCGCCAGAAGGCGGACGTGAAGCACGGGTCGCGATCCGATACGATGGAAGACGGGAGCCCGTGGTGGCGATTCACCATGTCGACGAAGATCGCGGCAGTCTGTTTCGCCGTGATGTTAGCGGAGACAGGAGCAAGATGGAGCATTTTGCTGAAGCGGTCGACGAAGGCAAGCACACCAGTGCACCCTTGAGTGTCTCGGGGCAGCCCGAAGACGAAGTCCATGCTGACAGACGTCCATACGTCCGTGGCGACTGGAAGAGGTCGAAGCGGAGCCTGCTTGGACGGATTCGGCTTCACGTGTGGTGTAACGGGATCGGCCAAAATCTGGTTAAGGCCTGATCAAGCTTCCCACCAGCGCCCAGACACCGACTAACGGAGGGGGTCCCCCAAGACCCAACGATCCGCGATCGGCTGAACTTGTTCTCACCTTGTGTACCCGTCGGCGGCTGGATCTGCTCTCTCGGGGCTCCGGAGATGCAGCACTTGGTGAAGATCAAGTGTCTTGGCGTGACGCGGGGATAGTTTGTGGAGCAGCGCGGGAATCTTCGCTCTGCGTCCGAATGTTCGCTCCGATCGAGGGTTCTTCGCTGCGATCGGTCGGCCTGGAGCTGAGCCAAGGCCTGTAGTTGCCTTTCCGGTTGTGTTCCTTCCTTTCCTGAGTTGCTTGCCACTTCCTATAGCGGCATCGAGGTTGATCGAGAGGAGAAACGATCGCCGGTTAGGCCGTATCCGGTCGATTGAGGACTCTCGACGCCCATGAACCTTGGCGCAACTGTTGGATCGACGTTCCCTCTCTGCATCCGTACAGCACTCTGTTCGCACCCTGCAACCATGGAGCCCAACCAGGTTTACCTTGGTCACAGGTCGTCCACCGTGTAACAGGGTTATATGCACAAGTGGCTACAGAGCTTGTTACTCTAACAGATGCGATGTCTGTTCGAGGTTTGCACACTTCCTCGACCTTGGTGTAAAGTACACCAATGGCTACATACATTTACGACCACCACGACGGGTGGTCCATAGAGACTTAGGATTCCTATTGGCTGAGAGCAGCACTTTTAGCCAATGAGCGACATGCATAGCATTGGAATTCTGCCAACCAGCCGTTGGCAGATTCCAATCTTAGAATATTACATTTAGATGAAGTCAGAAACATAAAACAAAAATAGCAGTTCTCATTTTAACCCAAAAACATTATTTGGATCGTTTATTTAGATTAATCTATACTCGGAGGCCCGAGTATAATTAACTCTAATTTAAACTAAGCTACGCTTCCTCACATACACGCGCACACGTGTAAGCTAAAGTAGTGAGCCAAAGTAGGCCCATAACAGTTATTGAGAGCGAATTCGATCAGGGGCAGGAAGGTGCTCCACGACTTGAACAACGTAGCGAAGCTACGTAGTACATCTTCAACGACACGGTTGGCTCGCTCAGTTTGGCCGTCCGTCTCCGGGTGCGACGCGGTGGACATGCTTAGCCGCGTCCCCAACAAATGGAAAAGCTCGCGCCAGAAGGCGGACGTGAAGCACGGGTCGCGATCCGATACGATGGAAGACGGGAGCCCGTGGTGGCGATTCACCATGTCGACGAAGATCGCGGCAGTCTGTTTCGCCGTGATGTTAGCGGAGACAGGAGCAAGATGGAGCATTTTGCTGAAGCGGTCGACGAAGGCAAGCACACCAGTGCACCCTTGAGTGTCTCGGGGCAGCCCGAAGACGAAGTCCATGCTGACAGACGTCCATACGTCCGTGGCGACTGGAAGAGGTCGAAGCGGAGCCTGCTTGGACGGATTCGGCTTCACGTGTGGTGTAACGGGATCGGCCAAAATCTGGTTAAGGCCTGATCAAGCTTCCCACCAGCGCCCAGACACCGACTAACGGAGGGGGTCCCCCAAGACCCAACGATCCGCGATCGGCTGAACTTGTTCTCACCTTGTGTACCCATCGGCGGGCTGGATCTGCTCTCCCGGGGCTCCGGAGATGCAGCACTTGGTGAAGATCAAGTGTCTTGGCGTGACGCGGGGATAGTTTGTGGAGCAGCGCGGGAATCTTCGCTCTGCGTCCGAATGTTCGCTCCGATCGAGGGTTCTTCGCTGCGATCGGTCGGCCTGGAGCTGAGCCAAGGCCTGTAGTTGCCTTTCCGGTTGTGTTCCTTCCTTTCCTGAGTTGCTTGCCGCTTCCTATAGCGGCATCGAGGTTGATCGAGAGGAGAAACGATCGCCGGTTAGGCCGTATCCGGTCGATTGAGGACTCTCGACGCCCATGAACCTTGGCGCAACTGTTGGATCGACGTTCCCTCTCTGCATCCGAACAACACTCTGTTCGCACCCTGCAACCATGGAGCCCAACCAGGTTTACCTTGGTCACAGGTCGTCCACCGTGTAACAGGGTTATATGCACAAGTGGCTACAGAGCTTGTTACTCTAACAGATGCGATGTCTGTTCGAGGTTTGAACACTTCCTCGACCTTGGTGTAAGGTACACCAATGGCTACATACATTTACGACCACCACGACGGGTGGTCCATAGAGACTTAGGATTCCTATTGGCTGAGAGCAGCACTTTTAGCCAATGAGCGACATGCATAGCATTGGAATTCTGCCAACCAGCCGTTGGCAGATTCCAATCTTAGAATATTACATTTAGATGAAGTCAGAAACATAAAACAAAAATAGCAGTTCTCATTTTAACCCAAAAACATTATTTGGATCGTTTATTTAGATTAATCTATACTCGGAGGCCCGAGTATAATTAACTCTAATTTAAACTAAGCTACGCTTCCTCACATACACGCGCACACGTGTAAGCTAAAGTAGTGAGCCAAAGTAGGCCCATAACAGTTATTGAGAGCGAATTTTGACCAGGGGCAGGAAGGTGCTCCACGACTTGAACAACGTAGCGAAGCTACGTAGTACATCTTCAACGACACGGTTGGCTCGCTCAGTTTGGCCGTCCGTCTCCGGGTGCGACGCGGTGGACATGCTTAGCCGCGTCCCCAACAAATGGAAAAGCTCGCGCCAGAAGGCGGACGTGAAGCACGGGTCGCGATCCGATACGATGGATGACGGGAGCCCGTGGTGGCGATTCACCATGTCGACGAAGATCGCGGCAGTCTGTTTCGCCGTGATGTTAGCGGAGACAGGAGCAAGATGGAGCATTTTGCTGAAACGGTCGACGAAGGCAAGCACATCAGTGCACCCTTGAGTGTCTCGGGGCAGCCCGAAGACGAAGTCCATGCTGACAGACGTCCATACGTCCGTGGCGACTGGAAGAGGTCGAAGCGGAGCCTGCTTGGACGGATTCGGCTTCACGTGTGGTGTAACGAGATCGGCCAAAATCTGGTTAAGGCCTGATCAAGCTTCCCACCAGCGCCCAGACACCGACTAACGGAGGGGGTCCCCCAAGACCCAACGATCCGCGATCGGCTGAACTTGTTCTCACCTTGTGTGCTGGATCTGCTCTCTCGGGGCTCCGGAGATGCAGCACTTGGTGAAGATCAAGTGTCTTGGCGTGACGCGGGGATAGTTTGTGGAGCAGCGCGGGAATCTTCGCTCTGCGTCCGAATGTTCGCTCCGATCGAGGGTTCTTCGCTGCGATCGGTCGGCCTGGAGCTGAGCCAAGGCCTGTAGTTGCCTTTCCGGTTGTGTTCCTTCCTTTCCTGAGTTGCTTGCCGCTTCCTATAGCGGCATCGAGGTTGATCGAGAGGAGAAACGATCGCCGGTTAGGCCGTATCCGGTCGATTGAGGACTCTCGACGCCCATGAACCTTGGCGCAACTGTTGGATCGACGTTCCCTCTCTGCATCCGTACAACACTCTGTTCGCACCCTGCAACCATGGAGCCCAACCAGGTTTACCTTGGTCACAGGTCGTCCACCGTGTAACAGGGTTACACGCACAAGTGGCTACAGTCACTTGTTACTCTAACAGATGCGATGTCTGTTCGAGGTTTGAACACTTCCTCGACCTTGGTGTAAGGTACACCAATGGCTACATACATTTACGACCACCACGACGGGTGGTCCATAGAGACTTAGGATTCCTATTGGCTGAGAGCAGCACTTTTAGCCAATGAGCGACATGCATAGCATTGGAATTCTGCCAACCAGCCGTTGGCAGATTCCAATCTTAGAATATTACATTTAGATGAAGTCAGAAACATAAAACAAAAATAGCAGTTCTCATTTTAACCCAAAAACATTATTTGGATCGTTTATTTAGATTAATCTATACTCGGAGGCCCGAGTATAATTAACTCTAATTTAAACTAAGCTACGCTTCCTCACATACACGCGCACACGTGTAAGCTAAAGTAGTGAGCCAAAGTAGGCCCATAACAGTTATTGAGAGCGAATTCGACCAGGGGCAGGAAGGTGCTCCACGACTTGAACAACGTAGCGAAGCTACGTAGTACATCTTCAACGACACGGTTGGCTCGCTCAGTTTGGCCGTCCGTCTCCGGGTGCGACGCGGTGGACATGCTTAGCCGCGTCCCCAACAAATGGAAAAGCTCGCGCCAGAAGGCGGACGTGAAGCACGGGTCGCGATCCGATACGATGGAAGACGGGAGCCCGTGGTGGCGATTCACCATGTCGACGAAGATGGCGGCAGTCTGTTTCGCCGTGATGTTAGCGGAGACAGGAGCAAGATGGAGCATTTTGCTGAAACGGTCGACGAAGGCAAGCACATCAGTGCACCCTTGAGTGTCTCGGGGCAGCCCGAAGACGAAGTCCATGCTGACAGACGTTCATACATCCGTGGCGACTGGAAGAGGTCGAAGCGGAGCCTGCTTGGACGGATTCGGCTTCACGTGTGGTGTAACGAGATCGGCCAAAATCTGGTTAAGGCCTGATCAAGCTTCCCACCAGCGCCCAGACACCGACTAACGGAGGGGGTCCCCCAAGACCCAACGATCCGCGATCGGCTGAACTTGTTCTCACCTTGTGTACCCGTCGGCGGGCTGGATCTGCTCTCTCGGGGCTCCGGAGATGCAGCACTTGGTGAAGATCAAGTGTCTTGGCGTGACGCGGGGATAGTTTGTGGAGCAGCGCGGGAATCTTCGCTCTGCGTCCGAATGTTCGCTCCGATCGAGGGTTCTTCGCTGCGATCGGTCGGCCTGGAGCTGAGCCAAGGCCTGTAGTTGCCTTTCCGGTTGTGTTCCTTCCTTTCCTGAGTTGCTTGCCGCTTCCTATAGCGGCATCGAGGTTGATCGAGAGGAGAAACGATCGCCGGTTAGGCCGTATCCGGTCGATTGAGGACTCTCGACGCCCATGAACCTTGGCGCAACTGTTGGATCGACGTTCCCTCTCTGCATCCGTACAACACTCTGTTCGCACCCTGCAACCATGGAGCCCAACCAGGTTTACCTTGGTCACAGGTCGTCCACCGTGTAACAGGGTTACACGCACAAGTGGCTACAGAGCTTGTTACTCTAACAGATGCGATGTCTGTTCGAGGTTTGAACACTTCCTCGACCTTGGTGTAAAGTACACCAATGGCTACATACATTTACGACCACCACGACGGGTGGTCCATAGAGACTTAGGATTCCTATGGCTGAGAGCAGCACTTTTAGCCAATGAGCGACATGCATAGCATTGGAATTCTGCCAACCAGCCGTTGGCAGATTCCTATTTTAGAATATTACATTTAGAGGAAGTCAGAAACATAAAACAAAAATAGAAGTTCTCATTTTAACCCAAAAACATTATTTGGATCGTTTATTTAGATTAATCTACACTCGGAGGCCCGAGTATAATTAACTCTAATTTAAACTAAGCTACGCTTCCTCACATACACGCGTACACGTGTAAGCTAAAGTAGTGGGCCAAAGTAGGCCCATAACAGTTATTGAGAGCGAATTCGACCAGGGACAGGAAGGTGCTCCACGACTTGAACAACGTAGCGAAGCTACGTAGTACATCTTCAACGACACGGTTGGCTCGCTCAGTTTGGCCGTCCGTCTCCGGGTGCGACGCGGTGGACATGCTCAGCCGCGTCCCCAACAAATGGAAAAGCTCGCGCCAGAAGGCGGACGTGAAGCACGGGTCGCGATCCGATACGATGGATGACGGGAGCCCGTGGTGGCGATTCACCATGTCGACGAAGATCGCGGCAGTCTGTTTCGCCGTGATGTTAGCGGAGACAGGAGCAAGATGGAGCATTTTGCTGAAACGGTCGACGAAGGCAAGCACACCAGTGCACCCTTGAGTGTCTCGGGGCAGCCCGAAGACGAAGTCCATGCTGACAGACGTCCATACGTCCGTGGCGACTGGAAGAGGTCGAAGCGGAGCCTGCTTGGACGGATTCGGCTTCACGTGTGGTGTAGCGGGATCGGCCAAAATCCGGTTAAGGCCTGATCGAGCTTCCCACCAGCGCCCAGACACCGACTAACGGAGGGGGTCCCCCAAGACCCAACGATCCGCGATCGGCTGAACTTGTTCTCACCTTGTGTACCCATCGGCGGGCTGGATCTGCTCTCTCGGGGCTCCGGAGATGCAGCACTTGGTGAAGATCAAGTGTCTTGGTGTGACGCGGGGATAGTTTGTGGAGCAGCGCGGGAATCTTCGCTCTGCGTCCGAATGTTCGCTCCGATCGAGGGTTCTTCGCTGCGATCGGTCGGCCTGGAGCTGAGCCAAGGCCTGTAGTTGCCTTTCCGGTTGTGTTCCTTCCTTTCCTGAGTTGCTTGCCGCTTCCTATAGCGGCATCGAGGTTGATCGAGAGGAGAAACGATCGCCGGTTAGGCCGTATCCGGTCGATTGAGGACTCTCGACGCCCATGAACCTTGGCGCAACTGTTGGATCGACGTTCCCTCTCTGCATCCGTACAACACTCTGTTCGCACCCTGCAACCATGGAGCCCAACCAGGTTTACCTTGGTCACAGGTCGTCCACCGTGTAACAGGGTTACACGCACAAGTGGCTACAGAGCTTGTTACTCTAACAGATGCGATGTCTGTTCGAGGTTTGAACACTTCCTCGACCTTGGTGTAAAGTACACCAATGGCTACATACATTTACGACCACCACGACGGGTGGTCCATAGAGACTTAGGATTCCTATGGCTGAGAGCAGCACTTTTAGCCAATGAGCGACATGCATAGCATTGGAATTCTGCCAACCAGCCGTTGGCAGATTCCAATCTTAGAATATTACATTTAGATGAAGTCAGAAACATAAAACAAAAATAGCAGTTCTCATTTTAACCCAAAAACATTATTTGGATCGTTTATTTAGATTAATCTACACTCGGAGGCCCGAGTATAATTAATTCTAATTTAAACTAAGCTACGCTTCCTCACATACACGCGTACACGTGTAAGCTAAAGTAGTGGGCCAAAGTAGGCCCATAACAGTTATTGAGAGCGAATTCGACCAGGGACAGGAAGGTGCTCCACGACTTGAACAACGTAGCGAAGCTACGTAGTACATCTTCAACGACACGGTTGGCTCGCTCAGTTTGGCCGTCCGTCTCCGGGTGCGACGCGGTGGACATGCTCAGCCGCGTCCCCAACAAATGGAAAAGCTCGCGCCAGAAGGCGGACGTGAAGCACGGGTCGCGATCCGATACGATGGATGACGGGAGCCCGTGGTGGCGATTCACCATGTCGACGAAGATCGCGGCAGTCTGTTTCGCCGTGATGTTAGCGGAGACAGGAGCAAGATGGAGCATTTTGCTGAAACGGTCGACGAAGGCAAGCACACCAGTGCACCCTTGAGTGTCTCGGGGCAGCCCGAAGACGAAGTCCATGCTGACAGACGTCCATACGTCCGTGGCGACTGGAAGAGGTCGAAGCGGAGCCTGCTTGGACGGATTCGGCTTCACGTGTGGTGTAGCGGGATCGGCCAAAATCCGGTTAAGGCCTGATCGAGCTTCCCACCAGCGCCCAGACACCGACTAACGGAGGGGGTCCCCCAAGACCCAACGATCCGCGATCGGCTGAACTTGTTCTCACCTTGTGTACCCATCGGCGGGCTGGATCTGCTCTCTCGGGGCTCCGGAGATGCAGCACTTGGTGAAGATCAAGTGTCTTGGCGTGACGCGGGGATAGTTTGTGGAGCAGCGCGGAAATCTTCGCTCTGCGTCCGAATGTTCGCTCCGATCGAGGGTTCTTCGCTGCCATCGATCGGCCTGGAGCTGAGCCAAGGCCTGTAGTTGCCTTTCCGGTTGTGTTCCTTCCTTTCCTGAGTTGCTTGCCGCTTCCTATAGCGGCATCGAGGTTGATCGAGAGGAGAAACGATCGCCGGTTAGGCCGTATCCGGTCGATTGAGGACTCTCGACGCCCATGAACCTTGGCGCAACTGTTGGATCGACGTTCCCTCTCTGCATCCGTACAACACTCTGTTCGCACCCTGCAACCATGGAGCCCAACCAGGTTTACCTTGGTCACAGGTCGTCCACCGTGTAACAGGGTTATATGCACAAGTGGCTACAGAGCTTGTTACTCTAACAGATGCGATGTCTGTTCGAGGTTTGCACACTTCCTCGACCTTGGTGTAAAGTACACCAATGGCTACATACATTTACGACCACCACGACGGGTGGTCCATAGAGACTTAGGATTCCTATGGCTGAGAGCAGCACTTTTAGCCAATGAGCGACATGCATAGCATTGGAATTCTACCAACCAGCCGTTGGCAGATTCCTATTTTAGAATATTACATTTAGAGGAAGTCAGAAACATAAAACAAAAATAGCAGTTCTCATTTTAACCCAAAAACATTATTTGGATCGTTTATTTAGATTAATCTACACTCGGAGGCCCGAGTATAATTAACTCTAATTTAAACTAAGCTACGCTTCCTCACATACACGCGTACACGTGTAAGCTAAAGTAGTGGGCCAAAGTAGGCCCATAACAGTTATTGAGAGCGAATTCGACCAGGGACAGGAAGGTGCTCCACGACTTGAACAACGTAGCGAAGCTACGTAGTACATCTTCAACGACACGGTTGGCTCGCTCAGTTTGGCCGTCCGTCTCCGGGTGCGACGCGGTGGACATGCTCAGCCGCGTCCCCAACAAATGGAAAAGCTCGCGCCAGAAGGCGGACGTGAAGCACGGGTCGCGATCCGATACGATGGATGACGGGAGCCCGTGGTGGCGATTCACCATGTCGACGAAGATCGCGGCAGTCTGTTTCGCCGTGATGTTAGCGGAGACAGGAGCAAGATGGAGCATTTTGCTGAAACGGTCGACGAAGGCAAGCACACCAGTGCACCCTTGAGTGTCTCGGGGCAGCCCGAAGACGAAGTCCATGCTGACAGACGTCCATACGTCCGTGGCGACTGGAAGAGGTCGAAGCGGAGCCTGCTTGGACGGATTCGGCTTCACGTGTGGTGTAGCGGGATCGGCCAAAATCCGGTTAAGGCCTGATCGAGCTTCCCACCAGCGCCCAGACACCGACTAACGGAGGGGGTCCCCCAAGACCCAACGATCCGCGATCGGCTGAACTTGTTCTCTGATGGAAGGTATGGATCTTGGACACGAAGCTCGGACGAAGCGGAGGGAGGGACGTCGCAGACGGCGGGACCGGAGCGAAGGCACTTGAGGGGTAGAATGAAGATTCGAAAGTGATTGAATTGTTGGAGCTTACACCCTACTGTTATAGACACGCGACCCTGCGTCCTATCACCTAGTGCATCTAATCAACCATCACTCACCGGTGTTCATCCAATCATCCTACTCGTCTAATCATCGGTGGCGTAAACAACTTACCGTAATCACCATAATCAACGTGGGTTCGGATTGGACCGGTTCGGGTTAACCGGATAATGGGTACAACTGGTACACAGTACCCAAGACCAGCAACCCTCAATACGCCCCCTCAATGCGAAGTCCCACGAATGCCGAGAGCCACCGTCAGATCCGTGTGGCGTGGTCCCGCAAGCGCCTTCGTCATGATGTCCGCTAGCATCACAGAAGTCTCGCAGTACTGGAGCTTGACTTCGCCGCGCTTGACTTCATCGCGGATGTGGTGGTACTTGATGTCGATGTGCTTGGCGCGACCGTGGTTCACTGGGTTCTTCGTCATCTTGATGCACGACTGGTTGTCTTCGCGGATCATGAGTTCGGGTCCAGTCTCATTAGCGGCCGCCAGAATCTCGCATAGCAGGCGATGAATCCACTTGCCTTCTTGGATAGCCAGACTGAGCGCGATGTACTCCGCTTCATTGCTTCTTGCTTCCCCAGCTCACAGGCGCACTCATGAGCATGAACGTGTAGCCTGAAGTGGACTTGCGGTCGGCGAGGTCGCCGGCCCAGTCCGCGTCCGAGTAGCCACGAAAGTCGATCTTGTCGCCCGGCTTGAAGCAGATCCCATGCGTCTTGGTGCCTTGCAGGTATCGAAAGATACGCTTGACCGCAACCCAGTGTTCCTCTTGGGGGTTCTCCATGAAGCGCGATACATAGCCAACGGCGTACGCGATGTCTGGGCGCGTGGCGGTCATCAGGTGCATCAGAGCACCAACAGCTTCGCGAAACGGAGCGTTCACCTTGGTCGCCGCGTCGCTTGGAACCAGTCGAGTGCTCATGTCCACCGGACTCACCACGGCCTTGCACTCGTCCATGGCGAAGCGCTTCAGGATGTCGTCCACGTATCGCCGCTGGCACATGGTCACGCTGCCGTCCGGGCCGTCCACCAACTCGATCCCAAGAACAAACGCGCACTTGCCGCTGTCGGTCATCTCGAAGCGCGTCTTCAGGTCGGTCTTCGTGCGTGCGATCAGCTCGGGCGAACTCCCGGTAATCAGTACGTCATCCACGTACACCAGTACAAGCACGCAGTGACCGTCCACCACCTTGATGTAGAGGCACGGATCGAAGGCCGACACTTGGAAGCCGATGGAGCACACGAACTCGTCGAAGGTCTCGTTCCACACTCGCGAAGCTTGCTTGAGACCGTAGATGGCCTTCACCAGTTCCAGGCAGTCGAAGTCACCATCCAGTTCGACGCCTTCCGGAACCACGCAGAAGACCACCTCCTTCATTATCCCGTACAGGAATGCTGTCACCACGTCGAGTTGGTCGAGGGGCCAGCCAAAATACTTAGCAATCGCGATCACCATGCGCAGCGTCACATACTTGACCACGGGCGAGAAGGTCTCGGTGTAGTCAATGCCGTACTTCTGCTTGAAGCCCTTGGCCACGAGGCGCGCCTTGTACTTCTCGATCGAGCCGTCCGCTTTGCGCTTGATCTTGAACACCCACTTGGTATCGATGGCGCGTTGTCCGTTAGGCAACTTGGCAGCTCGAAACACACCACGCAGTCGCATCGACTTGAGCTCCGCGCGGATCGCTTTGCGCCAGTGCACTTGATCAGGACCGTTCACAGCCTCTTGGAACGTCGTCGGCTCCGATAGATCGGCTGCTGCTTCCACAGCGTTGGCACTGGCACGCCAAAACACTGGAGGCGTCGAGTCGTCGTCTTCATCTTGGTCCCACTTGCGCTTCCCCGCCTGCTTGAAGCTCATTTGGCGCGGTCCATCGTTGTCGTCCAGGTCCAGCGCGTCCAAGTCCAGCACAGCATCATCGACGTCTTCATCCGAAGTATGCGTCGAAAGTCCAAAGGTCGACTCATCGAAGTTGACATCGCGACTGATAACCACCTGCCCCGCCTCGATGTCATAAACTCGATACGCCTTGGACACTTCTTCGTAGCCGAGGAACAGCCCGGCGCGAGCCTTGGGGTCCCACTTGCGCCGTCTTTCCTTCGGCGTCAGGATGTACGTCTGGCATCCGAACACACGCATGTGCTTCACACTCGGCTTGGACTTGTAAACGATCTCGAACGGAGTCTTGTGTTCGATCTTGGGTGATGGCAGACGATTCTTCACGTAGATGGCTGTCATGGCCGCCTCAGCCCAGAAGCTCTTGTCCAGCTTGGCGTGATGCAGCATGCTGCGGCCAATCGTGACGATGGTCCGGATGGCGCGTTCTGCCGTGCCGTTGGTCTGGTGCGCGTACGGAACCGTGGTTTGCTGCTCGATGCCTTCGACTTCGTAGAAGGCCTTGAGCGAGTTGGTCGCGAACTCACGGGCTCCGTCGTGCCGCACAAACTTGACCTTCTTGCCGAACTGCGTCTGCACCTTCGTGACGTACATCTTGATGCAGTCCTCGCTCTCCGACTTGGCACGCAGGCAGAACCCCTTCATGCATCCGCTGGCTTCGTCCACGATCAGCAGCAGATACTTGCTGCCACCCAGTGACTCTTCTTCCATGGGGCCGCACACGTCGAAGTGGAGCAGCTCGAACGTGTCGTAGTGACGCTTGTCACGGTTGCTTGGGAACGGCTTCTGGACCATTTTCCCTTGCTGGCAGCCGCGACACACGTTTGGTCCACTCGACTTGGAAGGTGCCTTCGCGTCCTTGATCATGTTGTTGTCGACCATCTTGCGAAGCACCTCCACCGGAGCGTGACCCATACGCGCGTGTAAGTCGACCGTCTTCCCACTGGTCGCCGCATTCGCCGATCGCTGAGGCGTCTGGAGCCAGTAGAGTCCATCCACGAGGTTTGCCGTCGCCACCACTTGCTTGGAGCCCTTGTGCGCAATCTGCATCTTGGTGCTGTCGAACACGACTTGGAACAGACCACTCTTGTTGATCTGTGGCACCGAAAGCAGATTCTTGCTCATGCTTGGGACGTACAGCGCGTTCTTGATCTCGATGTCGCGCTCGTCGCCGTTGGGCAGAACCACTCGTTCCACGATGGTCCCCACACCCATGATGGCCGCCTTGTTGCCGTCGGCCACCGAAAGTTCGCCTTCACTCCGCTCAATCAAATGAGCGAACTTGGCCTTGTCGTTGCAGATGTGGTGCGTTGCGCCGCTGTCGACCGCCCACAACCCGGACACATTCTTGCCCGTCGAAATGCCACACTCCAGTGAGACCGCGAACGCCACTCGATCATAGCCGTAGGCGTAGTTGTAGCTGGCGTCGTCGTTCCTCCACTGGGCATTGTTGGCCCCGCGTCCACGGCCATTGCCATTGCCGCCGCGTCTTGGGCCCCGATTCTCGTCCTTCTGCTTGGTCCATCACTTGTCAATCGTGTGCCCCAATTTCCCGCAGTACGTACACTGGCGAGACTCTCGGTCGGTGTTGAACGCCTTGGCCGCATTCTCCGTCTTCACCGTCGCCGTCTTCTCGCCTTGTCTCTTGATGTGCTCATTCGTCAGCACCTTCACGACGTCTTGCGATCGTAGTTCAGCGCTGCTCATCTCCAAGTTCAGCACGACGTTCTCGTAGCTCTTGGGGAGGCTGCGCAACAGGCAGATCGCCACGTCCTCATCCTCCATCTTGGCGCCGATGCTGCTGAGCTTGGCGCTGATGTTGAGGACCTCGTTGCAATGATGCAAGACGTTGCCGCCTTCCGACATCTCCATGCTGAAGAGTTGGCGCTTCAGGTAGATGCGTCCAGCCTTCTGCGAACCACCGTACAGCGTCCTCAGGCGCGTCCACGCAACCCACGCTTCCTCGCAGTCGTCGACCACATGGTGGTAGTCCGCGTCCATGTGGAGCAACATCAGTCCGAACGCGATGTTGCTCGACTTGACGTAGTCGTCCTTGGCCCGCGAGTCCGTGAAGCTCGGCGTCGTCTCGCGGTTCACGACATGCCACGTCGACTTGGTCAGGAACACGCCACGCATGTAGCGGTTCCACGTCGCGTAGTTGTCCCCGTTGAACTTGTCAATGGAGACCTTGGTCGAGGCGTCTTGGGCAGAGGACATGGTGCTTGGGCTCATAACCTGATGGAAGGTATGGATCTTGGACACGAAGCTCGGACGAAGCGGAGGGAGGGACGTCGCAGACGGCGGGACCGGAGCGAAGGCACTTGAGGGGTAGAATGAAGATTCGAAAGTGATTGAATTGTTGGAGCTTACACCCTACTGTTATAGACACGCGACCCTGCGTCCTATCACCTAGTGCATCTAATCAACCATCACTCACCGGTGTTCATCCAATCATCCTACTCGTCTAATCATCGGTGGCGTAAACAACTTACCGTAATCACCATAATCAACGTGGGTTCGGATTGGACCGGTTCGGGTTAACCGGTTAATGGGTACAACTGGTACACAGTACCCAAGACCAGCAACCCTTAATAGCGACTCTTCGAGTCATCGGGAGGCCGTCCGAGCTTTCAAGAGGGCTCTGAAGAGTCGGGTGGTTACCTGGAAGATCCAAAACGGACACGTCTAGACTAGATATTTGTATTGAACCATAGGAAAGAGAAGATAGAACAGATAAGCCCTTTGGGCAACAAGAACAGAACAGCTTTCCTCCCAACCACTCAAGGAAGACGTTCGGGCTATCGGTGAGTTCCCGTAGCAATTGGATAAACCTGTTGGTAGGATTATGACTGTCGGTGGACGCGCCTGCTAGTATCGTAGCGTGCGTTTACCCGTGGTCAGGCCAAGAGTAGTGAAGAAGTGGCCGTGAATACGAAGGGCGAGTCATCACCGTGTAGTGGAGGAGCGAGAGCGCACTCCATTTATCCTTCCCGCCGGAGTATAGCTCCGGCACCCTCGTATCAAGCCGTGACTGGCTGGGACCCTTCCTTCCTGAGTGCCTGCGAGGTTTATATTGTGTGTGAGAGCGTGCCAGCCTTTGCTCGTGGCGAGTGACGCTGGGTTTCCGTCAGTTGACTAAGCGGAAACACGGTGCACAGAGGAAACATCAGCCCTGATCATGCTGCAACTCGACCCGATTGCTGAGCGCCACGTCAGCTTCGACGAGTCGATGACTGGATCCGACGCCAAGGACGAAGAAATGGATGATGAATACGACGATAATCTGGAGGAGAAGGCGCCTGCGCCAGCGGTGGTGACACCCGAGACTCCGGAAGATGCAGTGATGTCCGCGGGGCGCAGCGGGGGCTCGCGCTCCCTGGCGCGCAGTCTCGCGAGCGAGTTGGAAGACGACGCGCCTCCCGTCTCACGCAACCTCGCGGACGAACTGGATGACGTGGACGGCCCTGAGCCAGCGTATGATGACATGGAAGAGTTTGAAGACAGCGCCGACGACTCACGATCGCCGGTGCTGACGACTCAAGTGACTGAGCAAACCTCGGGCAACCGGCCGCCGATGAATGAAGACACACCAGCATACTCGGCCGATGCTTTGAAGCAATGCGTGCGAGCGAATGGGGTCGACTCTTCGAGCCGCGCATGATCCGCCAAGCGGTGTGGGCCGACCTGAGCCACGAGTTGGCGCGACCGGTGAATGCGGTCACAGTGGAGCAAGTGGCGAAGGACACGGTGACGTTCCTGAAAGCGTTGGGTCTCCGGCCCACGCTTGCCCCGTCGCCGTCGACTCTGGAGAGTTTCCTGCCCGCGGAAGCCGGAGCCGAGCTCTGGCAATGGAAGAAGAAGTTGTGTACATGACCCCCTTCTCTTTGGAACAGCCGAAGGCGGCTCGCACCAACAAGGGGGTGTGACCCAGCGCGCGTCCCGCTCCCGCGAGCTCCGAAGAAGACTGAGCGCAGTTACTCAGCCCAGGCTGGGACTAGAGGAGTGTTCAGTGCGTCGGGCGAGCGATCGCCGTACTTTCAAGACTCCCACATGGTCACTCCACCCGCGACGACTCGTACTGAACGAGTAGCGCGTGGTGCCGAAGACTCGAGAGTGACCAGGAGCAGTCTACGAAGCTCCGGACGGAGCTCAAGTCGCAAGTCCCGCTCCGCCGACGACTCATCTGATGACGACGATGACTTCACCGGAGACGGAGGTGCACAAATGGACGAATATCTGCGACAGATCCGGGAAGTGAGCGACGCAGAGACAGTGAACCCGACGCCGAGGCTCGAGGTAGCGATGCACCGACCACTGGGGCAGATCCCGACGTTCTCGGGCGCTCGCAACAGGAGCGAGAACTCGATGCAGTGGCTGCGCGCGTTTGTGTACGAGATGAAAGGTACACACGCGCCACCCAATGAATGGTGCATGCCCTTCGAGCTCCGCCTGAGAGACGGCGTGGTACACTGGCACCGACAACTGACCAAGAAGACCAAACGAACCTGGACTCTGCTGAGCGAAGCCTTCATCCGCTACTACTGCTCCCAGTTCAGCCAGTCAGCGGAAACCCGATACTACTCTGCCAAGCGCGACGACAAGGAACACGTCTGCGACTACCTGAACCGACTCAACGGCTACGCCCGCAACGCAGGCGCCCAGTTCGAGAACGGCGGCCGCAAGGCGAAAGACCACGTCAAGCGCTTCCTGGAGACTTACGGTGACCGTAAGCTGGAGAGACGACTCGCTCCTCTGCGGATCAAGGACATCCATGAGCTGGAGGAGATGATCATCGAAATGCTGAAGGTTGAAGAGCGACAGATTTCGCGCGAGTCTTTGCAGTCGCGATCCAAGGCTCGGGAACCGTCCCGCCGACGTGATGACAGGCGTCCCGATGACTCGCGTCGCCGAGATGACCGGCGCCGCCAAGACACCCGAGACGGATACCGCCGCGATGACTCGTGAACTGGCCACAGCCGTGGGGATCGACGCGAACGAGATTATGAGCGTCGTCGCGACGACTCCAGGAACGTTCCTCGCGTGACCCTGGCTGACGCATCAGTGGAAGACATAGTCGCTGAGCTGCAAGGACGGGACGCCAGGAGCACCTCGACCGGACGCGACAGTGCGTGCCAGCAGTTCAACGATGACAGCGACGCCGCCAGCGATCAAGGCTCCGATGACTCGTGGTACTCGGATGAAGGCGGGCACGATGGTTACTCAACGGATGACAGCGATCACTACGTGGCTGCGGCGAACGAGAATGAACGACGCGCGGCAGCCGACGGCACGTACACCAGGTCCGACAACCGGCCTTCCCGACGCGACCAGAATGGTCGGGAACCCAGCCGGGACAACCGATACTAGAGCCGAGATGGCCGTGACAATCGACGACGCCAGTACGGTCTCTGCGCTGCCTGTGGTGGTCTATCCCACTCGGCCCACTTCTGCAACCGGCGCTGCAAGTTGTGCAAACAAGTGCACGACGCAGGCCGGTGCGAAGTCTTCCAAGAACTTACCAAGCTTGTCCGCAACAAGGTGGACACAAAGGACCTCACTCCTGAGCTCCAGAACCTCCTCTTCACGGAACATTTAAACTAGGCAGCCCGCCAACTGAAACTGGGTTGGTCCCAATCGGGCTGCCACATTAGCCGAGCCTGCAGTCGAAGCGGAGTGCATCTACGCTTTTGTGGGCAAGTGCGAATGGCCGGATGAAGGACGAGGTACATGGGTGAACGCGACGGAATTTGAAAAGGAGAGAGGCGAAAGCCTCGGTGGAGGTGATTTGAGTGAGAAGAGTGATGAAGAAGTGATTGAAGACACTGCCGAAGACTGGGTGACGAGTGCAGTGCAAGAAACATCGCGCCGACGCCTCGACGTGGAGGTACGCCTTCTACCCGGAGAGCGTATGGGATGGTGGTCGGCGCAGAAATTCGACCGACGAGTACGTATGAGGACACTGGTGAACGGAGCGGTCAACGACTCGCGGACGCGGATCTTGCTGGACACTGGAGCGAACGTCAGTGTTATTTCCGAGAAGTATGCCAACCGGCTGAGGATCAAGGACATTCCAGACCATGGTCGGTGTATGGAAGTCCAGGGTACCACAAAGGGCAAGGCGACGACGACTCGGAGGGCGTCTGTGACGATTACGCTCGGATGGGAGCCTGTTTACGTTTTTGAGATGTGGATCATCGACCACAACGTAGGCGTCGACGTGGTGCTAGGCACCGACTTCATGATCCCGGCTGGGATCCGGTTGGATATCTTCAACGCGGCGGCCAAGCTCCCGGACGAAGTGATGATCCCGCTGATCAAGACGCAGAACATGGTCGACGAGGCCGAAGGAGTCCACGTCAACGGGGGCCCGGTCGATGTGCTGCAGATTCCCGGCCGAGAATGGAAGGACTTCCGATTGCAACGGAAGCGGCCATCCCCGACGACTCACGTGCCGTGGACCCGACGGACCGACAAGCTCATCCCTACGGTGAAGCGGTTCCACAAGGGACATCCGCAGCGGATCCGACTGACCAACCTTGACAACCGGCTCACGATCTGTCCGGCTCACACAACCTTCGTGGTGTGGGTACCAATCGGGTCGTTGCCGAAGTCTGAGGGATATGTGCGGCTCGACTCTGACAAGTATAGGGAATGGCAAGTCATTGCCTACGAGGCTGCCCGCGATACGACGCTGCTCAAGTGGGAAGCCGAGCTTTACGCTCAATGGTTAGCCGCCCAGCCGTCGGCAGTGGATCGACCCGACTATCCCACTCCAACGGGGCTGCTCCGACGGCCTCCCGAAGACTCTCAAGACGAGCACAGCTCGGAGTCGCCCGACAGTGATGGAGGTGAAGATTCTGACGGCTTGCCAGTGGGCAATGATCCAGAATCCGCACCAGAAGAAGTTGCGCAACGGATAGTTGCAGCCGTCGACGACTCGACAGGGGTGACCCTCAATACTCGAGTGGAAGCGGCTGACTTGGAGACGTCTGAGCGCCCTGCTGAGGGAGATGAGTCGTCGGGGACCGGGATGGACGAACCTACGGAGTCAAAGAGTGCTAAGGATTAAGTCCCGACGACTCAATCCTGCTCGAACCCGGATATCGAGGCCGGTTTGACACGACTCGAGCAAACGTTCATATGTGTCTCGCGATTCTTGAGCACAGAAGGTACAGAGACCGCGAATGACGCCGCTGTTGTCTCGTTCGAGCATCTCGCGGCTGACATCGGGTTGGAAGACTACGCGCACGAGCTGACGTTCCTTCCTGACTTGTCCGAAGCCGCTACGACCACTCTGGACTACGACGCAGACAATGTGCGGAATCCTGAGTTGTCGGCGGCGCGACAGGACGATCTAATCAAGGTGCTCAAGAGCCATGAGCCAATCATGATCGCAAGCGGTAATGCGTTACCACCACCAGCATATGGGGTGGTCTGTGACATAGACGTGCAAGGGCACGCGCCGATCAAGCAACGAGCCCGGCGGATACCACTACGGCATCTCAAGAAGCTGTATGAGCTGCTGAGAGGGCTGCTCAAGGCTGGACTCGTGTCTTCCTCTGACAGCCCATGGGCATCGCCGATCGTCATCGTCCTGAAAAAGAACGGGATCGACATTCGACTGTGCATCGACTACAAGCTGGTCAATGCCATCACAGCGATCATGGAATACGCCATGCCACTCGTCGACGACTTGTTGACCGACCTAGAAGCATACCTCTGGTTCTGCTCACTCGACGCTGCGAGTGGATTTTGGGCCATCATGATGACGCTACGAGCGCGCAAGATCTCGGCCTTCGTCTGCCCGCTGGGGCACTTCGAGTGGCTTCGCATGCCATTCGGCCTTAAGAACGCGCCAATGATCTACCAGCGCATGATCGACAACGCGTTGTGGGGTCATGTCCAGCCGAAGGGAGGTTGGAAGGCCTTTGCGGAGCGGATGGGAGCTGCCGAAGCCGAATCAGCACGCCTCCGACGACTCGAGTCGTCGGGATACCTGCAGAACCCTTCCGCAGCGTCCCGCACGAAGTTTGCAGCCGCTCACGACGACTCGCAGGCACTAGATCCTGTCGTGCTGCTGATCAACAGCCCGGATGCGGACATGTTTGCGACCAACGAGCCCGACGACTCGTCACTGGTTCCGGTGTTCGATCGCCGATCGTTTGTGGATGCCATATGCTTCGGAGGCGAGAGCTTCGAAGACTGCCTCGCCACGCTGGACGGGCTCTTGAGCCGATTTGAGGAGTGCCGGATCAGCGTCAGCTTCACCAAGGGCATATTCGTGCAAGGACGCGTCGATTTCCTGTCGCACGAAATCTCGCGAGATGGGATGCGCGCAGACCCCAAGAAACTGGACGCAATCACGAAGCTGGCGTTCCCTCGGACAAAAAAGGGGATGCAGTCCTTCCTCGGAGCGCTGAATTACTACAGCCGGTTTATCCAAGACTTCGCAGTCTATGGAGCTGCGCTGTACCAGCACAAGGACGACGACTTCGCGCCCGGGGGTGACCTCGCTGTAGCCCGCCGCAGCTTCCAAGCACTTCAGCAGAAGGTGGCGGCGGCGCCGATCCTTCGGCACTTCGATAAGAAGAAGGACGTGCACGTGATGCTTTACGCGAACGAATGGGCACTCAGCTCGACATTGCTCCAGATACACGACGACAATCTGCACCCCGTGCGCTTCTGTGGTCGCGTCTTGAAGGACGCAGAAATGAATTACCACCCTGCCGAAAAGGAGGTGTTAGCTCTACTCCAGCTCCTGAAGACCTGCTTTACACAGCTAGCAGGACGGACTATTCGCGTGTACACGCGGTTCTCTACGTTGGAATGGATTACCAAGTCCAAGTCACTCTTCGGGAGAGCGGTGCAATTCGCCGTGTTGCTTTCCCCGTGGCACTTAGTCGTCCAACGCGTGAAGGAGAAGGACTGCGTGTTTTCGTAACTTCTCCAGTCGACGGTGACCAACTTTGTGGACCTTGCTGACTCGCTGGACCTGGTTGCTCCACCTACAAAAGGCTCGCCGACGACTCGAAAAAAGGAAGAGCACTTGAGCAGTAGTTGGCAAAATGCAAAGTGATTCGATTCAGGTCCTTAGTTCGCAACCGCGTGCTACCTCTAAGCCTGCTACTGGATACCTCTTACTGGATACACCCTACTGGATTCTCTACTGGATACACAGTTACCTTATCCAATCAGAGAACGCCACGTCGATGCCCATCTTGTACCCACAATCTTGGCGTAATCACCGTGACGTAATCATCGTCCCGTAATCACCTGAATGATTTCGGTACCACACAGTGAAGGTCACGCCGACCTCACTGATGACGCGTTCACGTCACACGGTCGCTTGGCGGGGCGTCGTCACATCAGTCTTGACAACACTCCCACTCGACTCGTCAGCGACCACGATGCCCAGCTTCGTCCTGAGCGCGTCGAACTGCGGCGCCGCGATCGGCTTCGTCATGATGTCCGCCAGCATGTCGAGTGTCGAAACATACTGCAACACCACTTGACCGTCTTCCACCTTCTCGCGCACGAAGTGGTAGCGAATGTCGATGTGCTTGGTGCGCTTGTGGAACTCCGGGTTCTTGGCCAACGCGATGGAGCCTTGGTTGTCCTCGTAGATCTTCACCGCTTCATCGCTCGCCATCTCGCCCAGCTCGCACAGAAACACCTTGAGCCACACCGCCTCCTGCGTGGCCTCCGACAGCGCCATGTACTCGGCTTCCGTCGACGAGAGCGCCACCGTGCGCTGCTTCTTGCTTCGCCAGCTGATGCATCCGCCGTTCATCATGAACGCGTAGCCGCTCGTACTCCGTCGAGACTCGATGTCGCCGGCCCAGTCCGCGTCCGAGTAGCCTTGCAGTCCGTCCTCGCTGCTCGCTTGAAACACGAGGCCGTGCGTCTTCGTGCCTCGGATGTAGCGGAAGACCCTCTTGAGCGCCTGCCAGTGTGTCGGACATGGGTCCGCTGCGAACTGGCTCAGCACTCCCACTGCCGCTGCGAGGTCCGGACGAGTCCCCACCATGAGATACATGAGGCAGCCCACGGCGTTCCGGTACGGAACATTCGCCATGGTCTCGTCGTGCTTGCAGCCTCCCTCGCACATGGCCTTGGTCAGCTTCAGACCCGGATCCTGCGGTGTCTTCACAGGGTTGCTCTCATCCATCTTGAACTTCTCGAGAATGTCCTTCGCGAACTTGGTCTGCCGCACCGACACCTTCCCAGTCGCCACATCTTGCTCGATCTCCATACCGAGAAAGTACTTGAGCTGGCCCATGTCAGTCATCTCGAACCGGTCACTCAGCGCCTGCTTCGTGTCCTTCAGCATCCTGTCGCTGCTGCTGGCGAGGACCAGATCGTCCACGTACAGTGCCACGAACATCATGTCGTGATTGTCCCGCTTCAAGTAGATGCAGTGGTCGGACTCGCACTTCTTGAACCCCAGCTTCAACATGAACTCGTCGATCGTCTTGTTCCACATCCGCGGCGACTGCTTCAGGCCGTACAGCGAACGCTTGAGCCGGCACACGTAGTCGGGTCGATCTCCGTCCACATATCCGTCCGGCTGCGCCATGTAGATGTCCTCGTCCAACAAGCCGTTGAGGAACGCGGTCTTCACATCCATCTGGTGCACTGTGAGCTTGTACTTGGCCGCCAGACTCAGCAACACCCGAATCGACGTGAACTTGGCCACCGGCGCGAACGTCTCGTCGTAGTCGATGCCGTACTTCTGCGAGAACCCCTTCGCCACCAGTCGCGCCTTGAACCGCTCGATCTCTCCAGACTGGTTCTCCTTCACGCGGAACACCCATCTGCAGCCGATCGCCTTGCGTCCCTTCGGCAGTGGCACCAGGGTCCACGTCTCGTTCTTGCGGAGCGACTCCACCTCCGAGTCGCACGCCTCTTTCCACTTGTCTGCGTCGCTGGATTCCATCGCCGACTTGAACGTTGTCGGCATCTCTCCCACTGAATCCACGACGTACGCAGCCTCGAAGTCTTCCTTCTCTTGTGCTGCGGCAGACATCTCGTCCAGCGGTTGCTGTCGTCTTGGCACCGCATACCGCTTGGCACTCGGAACCTCCACGGCTTCCTCGAGCGACTGCGTGCGCGGGTGTCGCTTGCTGCCGGGTTCAAAGTCTTGATTCCGCGCAGCTTCTTCTCTGTTCTCGTCTGATCCGGACTGAGTCTCTTCATCCGTGGTGTCTTCATCATCATCTGTCGGAAGACCCACCAACACCTCCTTCGAAGCGTAGTCGCGTCTCCCACCGTCGAAGACATCCTCCATGAACTGCGCGTCGCGGCTCACCAACACGCGACCGCTCTCGATCTCCTCGAACCGATACGCCTTCTCGTGCTCCGAGTACCCGAGGAAACGACAGCGCACCGACCGAGCGTCGAACTTCGACCGCTTCTCCTTCGGCACGTGCACGTACGCGTGGCACCCGAACACCTTGAGGTTGGCCAGCAAAGGCTTCTTGCCGGTCCAAACGTGGTGCGGCGACTTGTCGTGACTGATGGCGCGCGTCGGACACCGGTTGCGGAGGAACGTGGCCGTCATCACCGCTTCTCCCCAGTACTCCTTCGACAACCCGGCGTGCTCCAGCATGCAGCGCGCACACTCCACCAGCGTCCGATTCATTCGCTCGGCCACTCCGTTGAGCTGAGGCGTGTATGGTGGCGTGAACTTCTGCTCGATGCCGCGATCCGCACACAACTTGGCCATCGCACCCGAAGTGTACTCGCCGCCGTTGTCGCTCCGAAGCACCTTCACTCGCTTGCCGGTCTGCGTCTCAGCCAACGCGACGAACGCAGCGAACTTGGCAGCCACCTCCGACTTGTTCCGTAGCAGGTACACCACGCAGAAGTGCGACTTGTCGTCGATGAACGTGACGAAGTAGCGCTTGCCTCCGAACGTCGCCGTCTGCATCGGACCGCACACATCGCTGTGGACCACCTCCAGCACTTGCTTCGCACGGTTCGGCGACGACTTCATGAAGCTTACTCGCGTTTGCTTGCCGAGTGCGCACCCGTCGCACACCTCCCACTGCTTCACCGACGTCATTGGGATGCCAGTGCCGTAGCCCTTCTTGACGATGGCGTCGAGACCACCATGGCCGATGTGACCAAGTCGAAGGTGCCAGAGGTACGACGTGGTGTCCCCTTGGCGATTCTTCGAGCTTGCCGCATTGGCCTCGTCAGCAGGCGTCCTCGGCGTCATGCAGAGCTTGAACAGTCCTTTGCCTTCGCGAGCGCCGAGCTTCCACTTGAGACCCTTCGTTTCCGCGAAGCACCCGTCGCTCTCGAAGGTCACTGGCCCGACGTCCTTGGTGAAGCGGCCGACGGAGAACAGGTTGCGCGACAGCTTCGGGATGTGCCACACACCCGTGAGCACACCCTTCTTCATGCCGCGCGGTGTCTGCATCGACATCACGATGTCGCCGCTCCCCACCGCCTGAACCACGCCGTCGTCCGCCAGATGCACGTCCACCGGAGAGATCTTCTTGTAGTTCTTCATGTACTCCTTCGAGTACGTCATGTGCTGCGTCGCACCCGAGTCGACCAGCCACATGCCGCTCAGCTTGGAGGCACCCGTGTCGCCACCAACCGAGAAGAGGAAGTCGCCAGAGTCATCTTCGACCTGCGCGACGTTCGCTCGTTGCGGCCTCTGCCGCTCCCCGTTCTCGCGGATCCGCACCGGACACTTGGCGATCCAATGTCCGTGCTCGCCGCAGTAGTGACAGGCGCTCGTCCTCTGCGCTTGCGCCTGCCGTCCCTTGCGCTTCCCGTTGTCGCTTGTCATGAACGCTTGACCTTGAGCGTGCGCGGTTCCGTCAGCACCGCCACCTTGTTCCTTGCGCTTCATGTCCTCGTGCAGGAGCCGAGACGTCACGAGCTCCCACGTCAGCGTGTCGGAGCGCGATTCCAACGCCGTGATGAGGAACTGGTACGACTCGCTCAGACTGGCAAGAAGCGTGATCACCAAGTCGTCCTCGCTGACCGGAGCGCCGACCGCGTCGAGTTGTTCCGCCAGCGTCTTGAGCTTGTTAATGTGCTCCAGCACATCATCACCTTCGTCCATCGTTGTCGTGAAGAACCGTCGACGAAGAAAGAGCTTGTTCGCCAGGCTCTTCTTCTCGAAGTGTCCCTCGAGTCTTGACCATGCATCATGCGCGTCCTTCGCCGACCGCACCAGCGGCAGCTGCGAGTCCTCCAACGCGAGACAGACGATCGCCAGCGCCTTGCGCGACTTCTTGCGAAACGTCGCTTGGTCCGCCGCGGTCGTGCACTGCTCGAGCTTCACTTCCCCACTCGTCACTTCCCACAGTTCGCGCTCCTCCAGCACCATCTGCATCTTGAACTTCCATGTGTGGAAGTTGGTTCCGTCGAACTTGTTGATGCGGGCGGTCGCGGTCGGGGCGGCGTCCATGGCGAAGGCGTAGTCGGGGTCTTGGTCAGGGAAGACGGGGCTTGGGCTCATAACCAAAAGGAAGAGCACTTGAGCAGTAGTTGGCAAAATGCAAAGTGATTCGATTCAGGTCCTTAGTTCGCAACCGCGTGCTACCTCTAAGCCTGCTACTGGATACCTCTTACTGGATACACCCTACTGGATTCTCTACTGGATACACAGTTACCTTATCCAATCAGAGAACGCCACGTCGATGCCCATCTTGTACCCACAATCTTGGCGTAATCACCGTGACGTAATCATCGTCCCGTAATCACCTGAATGATTTCGGTACCACACAGTGAAGGTCACGCCGACCTCACTGATGACGCGTTCACGTCACACGGTCGCTTGGCGGGGCGTCGTCACATCAGTCTTGACAACATCGAATGGATCCAAACCTCCTGTACGCCCGTCTCCCGAAGACTCACACGGGGTTTGTGGTCTCCTTTGACGGCTCCGCGAAGACAGAGAAGTATGGCGGTTACGGCAGTTGTTCGTGGATCGTGTGGCGCCTACCAGAGTGGAAAATAGTGATTGCAGCGAGCGCTTACCTCGAGAAGACCACCGTCAACCTCGCCGAGTATACTGGCATGACCAACGGAGTGCTTGCAGCGTTGGACCATGGCGCCGAAGACTTGGTCATCGTCGGGGACTCGAGGCTCGCGATCCAGCAATCCCTAGGGGTGATCGCATGCCGGAAGGAGTCGCTGATGACTTAGCTGAGTCGCCACAAGGAGATCACGGCACGACTGCGGTCTGTAAAATACCTGCACGTGGTTCGAGAATTCAACGCAGCTGCCGACTCATTGGCGTCAGAAACACTTGAGTCCAAGACGTCGAAGGTGGTCCTGAGTGAAACTCGGAAGGCAGAGCTCTGCGAACTGAACCTCATCCAGGAAGTGATCTATGAGCCGACGCCAGATGAAGCGACAGTGCAAAACCATGTTCCTGGAGGCTCTATTCAAATTGCGGACGGATACGAGGTCACCAAACCCAGGACATTCGCTGATTTCGTGCGCAACTAACCTTTCAGGATCATGGCGATGACTCGTTCACAGGCTAGATTGAAGACGAAGTGAGTCCGATTTGCGGACGACAGTACAAACGAGACGTCACCCAAGCCGATGACTCAAACCGACAAAGAGCACACTGATGAACGACCACCGGAAGCAGCTCAAGCACCGCCCGCAGCGCCAAACGCAGAAGACATTGACCCCGTTGAAGTCCAAGCGGAGAGGCGACGGCGCATAGCGGCCGCTCAGGACGAGGAACTACGGCGGGCAAACCTGAAGACAGTCCTCCGAGTCGAGGTCGAGAAGCTCGGGTACAGGGCTACACGAGATGCCTGGAAAATTGCGGACAAGTTTGTTCTGTCCGATGACGGAGTACTCTACGATGTGAATTCGAGTCGTCGAGACACGTCTGGAGAGCAAGAGGAGATCAAGCTGCGTCTCGTGGTACCCACCACGATGATTCAAGAAGTGTTGCAGAACTGCCATGACTCGCTAGAAGGCGGGCACCAAGGGGTAGTGCGGACCTACCAGCGAGTCAAGCGGGATTACTATTGGTTCGGCCTCTATACAGACGTCGAGAAGCATGTGAAGTCGTGCCCGGACTGCAGCACCAGCAAAAGCCGACCACAGTTGCGAGGGTATTCTCCCGGCAACGTGTTGGCAGAGCGACCACTCCAAATTATGTCCATGAACTTCGTAATACCGCTCCCGATGACTCGGAGAGGCAACACTGCCCTCCTCCTGTTCCAATGTGCTTTCACGGGATTTGTGATAGCCAAGGCAATGTCGGACACGACAGCGCTCAAGGTAGCCCAAGCTTTCGAAGAGTGTATATACCGACGATTCGGAGCACCTTCGTTGGTTAGACACCTCGCTTTATGAGCGAGGTGTTCCAGGCCTTTGCCGAAATGATGCAGTCAAGGTCGCGGGCTACGCTGAGTTATCGGCCGCAAGCCAACGGGCAGCAAGAGAGGTCGGTGAAGACGGTGATTCAATCCGTGAGAGTGTACGCCGAAGACCCGCTTCAGCAGGACTGGGACGAGATCGTGGAACGGTTGGTCTTCGCGATCAACAACTCACAAGACATGACCCGGAAGGAAACTCCATTCTTCCTCGTCCATGAATGGGACGCTCAGTCGACGTTGAAAGCGATGTCGTCCTCGCTCCGCAGGGGCAGTGGCAGACAGTCCGACGCGCTGGCGTGGCGCCGAGCCGTCAACCGACAACACCAGATTGCACTCGAGATGGCCAAGGAATACCAAGCGACTGAAAAAGCCCGCCGAGCACGCGAACATAACGAAGCACTGAGCCGGAAGGAGAGATCAACCATCCCGACGACTGGCAGGAACAAGTCGTCGACAGCATCGCCAACCAATCAGGACGCGGACTCAGACCCCTCAAGCAACGCGCCGATGTCTCTATTCGAGCCGGGCAGTCGCGTATGGCTGTACATGGAACGTGTCAAGCCGGGGCTGACCAAGAAGCTGGCCCACCGCTGGCACGGCCCGTTACGGATCAAGAAGAAGGTCGAAGAGTACACCTACGAGCTCGAGTTGCCGAACCGGAGCGGCTATCGGTTTTACCCGGTAGTCCATGTCTCGCGGTTGAAGCCGGTGAGTGAATTCAAAGACCGCCGAAGACTCGACTGGCGCCTGACATCACCGAAGACTCACGGCTGGACTTCGACGTGGAACTACTTCCCGAAGACAGCTGGGAACCTGATAGTCTGGCCGGCGAAAGCGAAGTGTTGGAGATTCTAGATGATCGGATGCCCATGTCAACAAGAACGGGACGCTCAGTGCGTGAATTTAAGATCAAGTGGGCGGATCAGGACGAGCCCACGTGGGAACCAGTCACCCACCTCTCCTGTGGAGGTCTTCTCTACGACTACCTGAGGCGTGTGGTGGAGTCCCTCAGATAAAAACTAATAAACTCCCACACGTGTCCTGCCACGCAACTACGAGGGGGGTTACCCCTGCAAGCCAAATACCCAAAGACAAGTCCCGAGTTCTCTAGGCCTCACCTTGTGTACCCTTGTAGCAAGACTCGGATCTTTATCTAGCGTAATTCCTAGAAGACGTGTAATATGAAAGGGTGAATATGGGGTTCCTTACACTCGCAGGCAGAGACTTAGGTTAACTCTGTCGCGGATGCACTTGTACAGCGAGGTAACTCTTCCCACTGTACGACAACTTGTTGTACAATATGTACGAGATCTATTGGAGATCTCCTGCCGCAGCTAGTCTGCGGGTCCAAACCAAAGTGCGAGACGCACACCAATACCTTACTAAACCGTTTAGAGTGTCCTACTGTCGAACACTGAGAGCTGATCTCCTGAGTCCAGACAATGCAACACACTACGCTACTAGAAGGTTACCGGGGAGGCCGAATCAATCCAGAACCCCGAGTACACTTCGCAAGTAGGTAGGAAACAGTCACAGTACACACGTAGGCGCTAACCGCACAACACAAAGACTAATATGAAGAAGTACCTTGTCTCGTTGTTGGATATTGAGGGTTGCTGGTCTTGGGTACTGTGTACCAGTTGTACCCATTAACCGGTTAACCCGAACCGGTCCAATCCGAACCCACGTTGATTATGGTGATTACGGTAAGTTGTTTACGCCACCGATGATTAGACGAGTAGGATGATTGGATGAACACCGGTGAGTGATGGTTGATTAGATGCACTAGGTGATAGGACGCAGGGTCGCGTGTCTATAACAGTAGGGTGTAAGCTCCAACAATTCAATCACTTTCGAATCTTCATTCTACCCCTCAAGTGCCTTCGCTCCGGTCCCGCCGTCTGCGACGTCCCTCCCTCCGCTTCGTCCGAGCTTCGTGTCCAAGATCCATACCTTCCATCAGGTTATGAGCCCAAGCACCATGTCCTCTGCCCAAGACGCCTCGACCAAGGTCTCCATTGACAAGTTCAACGGGGACAACTACGCGACGTGGAACCGCTACATGCGTGGCGTGTTCCTGACCAAGTCGACGTGGCATGTCGTGAACCGCGAGACGACGCCGAGCTTCACGGACTCGCGGGCCAAGGACGACTACGTCAAATCGAGCAACATCGCGTTCGGACTGATGTTGCTCCACATGGACGCGGACTACCACCATGTGGTCGACGACTGCGAGGAAGCGTGGGTTGCGTGGACGTGCCTGAAGACGCTGTACGGTGGTTCGCAGAAGGCTGGACGCATCTACCTGAAGCGCCAACTCTTCAGCATGGAGATGTCGGAAGGCGGCAACGTCTTGCATCATTGCAACGAGGTCCTCAACATCAGCGCCAAGCTCAGCAGCATCGGCGCCAAGATGGAGGATGAGGACGTGGCGATCTGCCTGTTGCGCAGCCTCCCCAAGAGCTACGAGAACGTCGTGCTGAACTTGGAGATGAGCAGCGCTGAACTACGATCGCAAGAGGTCGTGAAGGTGCTGACGAATGAGCACATCAAGAGACAAGGCGAGAAGACGGCGACGGTGAAGACGGAGAATGCGGCCAAGGCGTTCAACACCGACCGAGAGTCTCGCCAGTGTACGTACTGCGGGAAATTGGGGCACACGATTGACAAGTGCTGGACCAAGCAGAAGGACGAGAATCGGGGCCCAAGACGCGGCGGCAATGGCAATGGCCGTGGACGCGGGACCAACAATGCCCAGTGGAGGAACGACGACGCCAGCTACAACTACGACTACGGCTATGATCGAGTGGCGTTCGCGGTCTCACTGGAGTGTGGCATTTCGACGGGCAAGAATGTGTCCGGGTTGTGGGCGGTCGACAGCGGCGCAACGCACCGCATCTGCAACGACAAGGCCAAGTTCGCTCATTTGATTGAGCGGAATGAAGGCGAACTTTCGGTGGCCGACGGCAACAAGGCGGCCATCATGGGTGTGGGGACCATCGTGGAACGAGTGGTTCTGCCCAACGGCGACGAGCGCGACATCGAGATCAAGAACGCGCTGTACGTCCCAAGCATGAGCAAGAATCTGCTTTCGGTGCCACAGATCAACAAGAGTGGTCTGTTCCAAGTCGTGTTCGACAGCACCAAGATGCAGATTGCGCACAAGGGCTCCAAGCAAGTGGTGGCGACGGCAAACCTCGTGGATGGACTCTACTGGCTCCAGACGCCTCAGCGATCGGCGAATGCGGCGACCAGTGGGAAGACGGTCGACTTACACGCGCGTATGGGTCACGCTCCGGTGGAGGTGCTTCGCAAGATGGTCGACAACAACATGATCAAGGACGCGAAGGCACCTTCCAAGTCGAGTGGACCAAACGTGTGTCGCGGCTGCCAGCAAGGGAAAATGGTCCAGAAGCCGTTCCCAAGCAACCGTGACAAGCGTCACTACGACACGTTCGAGCTGCTCCACTTCGACGTGTGCGGCCCCATGGAAGAAGAGTCACTGGGTGGCAGCAAGTATCTGCTGCTGATCGTGGACGAAGCCAGCGGATGCATGAAGGGGTTCTGCCTGCGTGCCAAGTCGGAGAGCGAGGACTGCATCAAGATGTACGTCACGAAGGTGCAGACGCAGTTCGGCAAGAAGGTCAAGTTTGTGCGGCACGACGGAGCCCGTGAGTTCGCGGCCAACTCGCTCAAGGCCTTCTACGAAGTCGAAGGCATCGAGCAGCAAACCACGGTTCCGTACGCGCACCAGACCAACGGCACGGCAGAACGCGCCATCCGGACCATCGTCACGATTGGCCGCAGCATGCTGCATCACGCCAAGCTGGACAAGAGCTTCTGGGCTGAGGCGGCCATGACAGCCATCTACGTGAAGAATCGTCTGCCATCACCCAAGATCGAACACAAGACTCCGTTCGAGATCGTTTACAAGTCCAAGCCGAGTGTGAAGCACATGCGTGTGTTCGGATGCCAGACGTACATCCTGACGCCGAAGGAAAGACGGCGCAAGTGGGACCCCAAGGCTCGCGCCGGGCTGTTCCTCGGCTACGAAGAAGTGTCCAAGGCGTATCGAGTTTATGACATCGAGGCGGGGCAGGTGGTTATCAGTCGCGATGTCAACTTCGATGAGTCGACCTTTGGACTTTCGACACATACTTCGGATGAAGACGTCGATGATGCTGTGCTGGACTTGGACGCGCTGGACCTGGACGACAACGATGGACCGCGCCAAACGAGCTTCAAGCAGGCGGGGAAGCGCAAGTACCGACCGAGTGGCGACGACAACACTGCCAGAAGATCGCGCCCCGTTCGCCACCGAGCTGGCTTAGAAGAAGCAAGTGCGCCGGACGTATCCTCCTCGCGCCGAGCCGACCCCGACGAAGAAGAAAAGTCTGGGGACCAAGATGAAGACGACGACTCGACGCCTCCAGTGTTTTGGCGTGCCAGTGCCAACGCTGTGGAAGCAGCAGCCGATCTATCGGAGCCGACGACGTTCCAAGAGGCTGTGAACGGTCCTGATCAAGTGCACTGGCGCAAAGCGATCCGCGCGGAGCTCAAGTCGATGCGACTGCGTGGTGTGTTTCGAGCTGCCAAGTTGCCTAACGGATAACGCGCCATCGATACCAAGTGGGTGTTCAAGATCAAGCGCAAAGCGGACGGCTCGATCGAGAAGTACAAGGCGCGCCTCGTGGCCAAGGGCTTCAAGCAGAAGTACGGCATTGACTACACCGAGACGTTCTCGCCCGTGGTCAAGTATGTGACGCTGCGCATGGTGATCGCGATTGCTAAGTATTTTGGCTGGCCCCTCGACCAACTCGACGTGGTGACAGCATTCCTGTACGGGATAATGAAGGAGGTGGTCTTCTGCGTGGTTCCGGAAGGCGTCGAACTGGATGGTGACTTCGACTGCCTGGAACTGGTGAAGGCCATCTACGGTCTCAAGCAAGCTTCGCGAGTGTGGAACGAGACCTTCGACGAGTTCGTGTGCTCCATCGGCTTCCAAGTGTCGGCCTTCGATCCGTGCCTCTACATCAAGGTGGTGGACGGTCACTGCGTGCTTGTACTGGTGTACGTGGATGACGTACTGATTACCGGGAGTTCGCCCGAGCTGATCGCACGCACGAAGACCGACCTGAAGACGCGCTTCGAGATGACCGACAGCGGCAAGTGCGCGTTTGTTCTTGGGATCGAGTTGGTGGACGGCCCGGACGGCAGCGTGACCATGTGCCAGCGGCGATACGTGGACGACATCCTGAAGCGCTTCGCCATGGACGAGTGCAAGGCCGGGGTGAGTCCGGTGGACATGAGCACTCGACTGGTTCCAAGCGACGCGGCGACCAAGGTGAACGCTCCGTTTCGCGAAGCTGTTGGTGCTCTGATGCACCTGATGACCGCCACGCGCCCAGACATCACGTACGCCGTTGGCTATGTATCGCGCTTCATGGAGAATCCCCAAGCGGAACACTGGGTTGCGGTCAAGCGTATCTTTCGCTACCTGCAAGGCACCAAGACGCATGGGATCTGCTTCAAGCCGGGCGACAAGATCGACTTTCGTGGCTACTCGGACGCGGACTGGACCGGCGACCTCGCCGACCGCAAGTCCACTTCAGGCTACACGTTCATGCTCATGAGTGCGCCTGTGAGCTGGGGAAGCAAGAAGCAATCAAGCGTGTCGCTGTCCACGAGCGAAGCGGAGTACATCGCGCTCAGTCTGGCTATCCAAGAAGGCAAGTGGATTCATCGCCTGCTATGCGAGATTCTGGCGGCCGCTAATGAGACTGGACCCGAACTCATGATCCGCGAAGACAACCAGTCGTGCATCAAGATGACGAAGAACCCAGTGAACCACGGTCGCGCCAAGCACATCGACATCAAGTACCACCACATCCGCGATGAAGTCAAGCGCGGCGAAGTCAAGCTCCAGTACTGCGAGACTTCTGTGATGCTAGCGGACATCATGACGAAGGCGCTTGCGGGACCACGCCACACGGATCTGACGGTGGCTCTCGGCATTCGTGGGACTTCGCATTGAGGGGGCGTATTGAGGGTTGCTGGTCTTGGGTACTGTGTACCAGTTGTACCCATTAACCGGTTAACCCGAACCGGTCCAATCCGAACCCACGTTGATTATGGTGATTACGGTAAGTTGTTTACGCCACCGATGATTAGACGAGTAGGATGATTGGATGAACACCGGTGAGTGATGGTTGATTAGATGCACTAGGTGATAGGACGCAGGGTCGCGTGTCTATAACAGTAGGGTGTAAGCTCCAACAATTCAATCACTTTCGAATCTTCATTCTACCCCTCAAGTGCCTTCGCTCCGGTCCCGCCGTCTGCGACGTCCCTCCCTCCGCTTCGTCCGAGCTTCGTGTCCAAGATCCATACCTTCCATCATTGGAAATTCTGAACTGAACTGCCTATCTACCGGCGGCTCGTCTGCCGGCCAACCAACCAACCAGTATGCTGCACGCCTTTACCTCATGACGTCATCTGCTGTCTCCGTGCGGTGTCATCGTCCTTGTTACGGGCCTCCCCGTTCTGGATCTCCGTAAATACGCCATCGGGTTTCGTAATCAGTCGCCGGCCTTCTATACGGGACGCCGAGCTAGGGTGTCCCATAGTTCAAGTGGCTCACTCTCGGGTCACCTTCGGGTAACCTCCGGGTCCATCGCCTCACAATCCTTCAACCCGCATTACGACAGGCGCAAGCGAAGCGAGCAGCGCCTTCATATGGTACAGGTCGCGGACGAAGATTAGAGCTCGCTCGCGACGACTCAGGGATGATGAACTACGCCTGGGGCAACGCAGCCCAGGAGGGTAGACGAAAATGACTACTGCGGAAGATGGTGACCTGCACCTGGGGCAATGCAGCCCAGAAACGCAGACGAAGATGATTACTGCAGAAGACTTGCATGATTTTTATTTTTTTGAAACTGGACGTGACGATCTGGAAGAAGAATCAAGAAAACCTAAATACCCCAAGCGGAACGCACGTACGACTACAACCGTGAAAACTCAAGCAGCTTGAGTAGAACAAACACCTGCACCCGAAGACCCACCGTTCCTAGTCGTCACCATCCTCGCGAGCGTCACCCTGCAACTCAGCAGAAGCTGCAGCCTGTGCCAGCACTCGGAGGTGGTCCGAGTTGTTGAGAGCCACGTGAGAGGTAGCTGCAGACACCGGAGGCTCGCTTGGCTCAGGACCCGAAGACTCGTCAGAAGCTTGGGCAGGTTCACGGAAACCAGATTTCCAATCAGCCGCGATCTCGCTTGGCGTGAGGTCGGGACAAACGACGATCTGGCGCCCGACTTCCTCGCGCGTCGTGTTTGCAGGGACGAACAGCGGGAACCTTGGATTGCAGGGGAAGAACGTCGTGTTGTACGGATGCTGGGCAGGAACATCCACCCAGCCATTACGCCACGGCTCAGCCGCGTCCAACGCCGAAATCTCGCTGACCCAGTCAGTCGTCTTGGGCAGCCATGTGAGGTTGTCGAAAGGACAACCCAGCATAGAAGGCTCAAACAAAGACTCGGTGTGGAGAGCAGCGAACTTCGGTTCCTTGCTGACAAACCACCTCCAGACCTGGTAGATGATCTTGGCTCGGAACCGATCCCAGCGCTTGTTCCGCTCGGCAGCATACGCCAACCACTCAGCCTTGGTCTCGTCCAGCTCAGCTCGAACTTTGGCCTTCGCCTCAGGGGGCCAATTATTCCCTTCCAGCTCCTTGGTAGCGATCCGGAAGCAATTCCTTACGGCCGGAGCCGGAATCCAGTGGTAACGCTCCCAATCCGAGAACCCAAGATCAATATCGTCAGGATCCCTGTAGTGGGCCTACTTTGGCTCACTACTTTAGCTTACACGTGTGCGCGTGTATGTGAGGAAGCGTAGCTTAGTTTAAATTAGAGTTAATTATACTCGGGCCTCCGTGTATAGATTAATCTAAATAAACGATCCAAATAATGTTTTTGGGTTAAAATGAGAACTGCTATTTTTGTTTTGTTTCTGACTTCCTCGAAATGTAATATTCTAAGATAGGAATCTGCCAACGGCTGGTTGGCAGAATTCCAACGATATGCATGTCGCTCATTGGCTAAGAGATGCTGCTCTCAGCCAATAGGAATCCTAAGTCTCTATGGACCACCCGTCGTGGTGGTCGTAAATGTATGTAGCCTTTGGTGTGTTTACACCAAGGTCGAGAAAGTCTTTCGAACCTCTAACAGACGTCGTGTCTGTTAGAGTTACAAGTGACTGTAGCCACTTGTGCGTGTAACCCTGTTACACCATCCCCCCCTCAAGGTTAGACGCGCCGAGTCACGGCACGTCAATCAGGAAATTGACCATTCGTCAATTCTTCACGTTGAGAGAAAGAAAACTCGAGCTCATTGCGGAATGAGCTCGCCGAAGAAGACCGCCGTCGAAACAGAGGGGAATACCTCCGCCGGGATAGAGACTCTCTCTATACCCGAGTACCTCGAGCGTCACAAAGCAAAGCATGACGCTCTTGCTGCCAAGGCTGCGGCGGGGACAACTCAACCGGAGATTGTCCTCGAAGGTTCATCTGTAGTCAACGACGCTGTTGACTACGGGGACGGCGACGTGGAGATGGAAGAGGGCGAGGCCTCTTGTAGCAAGCGCAAGGAGTCTATCGACAGCGATAGTCTCGACCCGCATGCCGGGTCGAGACGCCCTCGTGAAGGAGACGACTCGGACGCTTCGAGCTCGAAGCGTTCGCGCGGCGAGAGCGACACTCCGCTCTCTGCTGCTGGGGCCTTAAGCTCCCCGCGTGAGGTGGCACCTTCAAGCTCTCCGCGCGCTGCTCAGGCAGCGCGCGATCCGTGGATGCCGTCTGCGTCAGAGATCGCAGACCGTGTTGGAAACACTGTGCCTCCAAACGAAATCCCGCTGTACGTATGCAGCGGGATCCACGGCGATGCTGTGGCGGAGGAGCAGCACTTTGATCCGTTAACGAATCAAAGGCGCGATTACTATATCGGACTCTTTCACGAGCTCCGATACTTCTCCAGCAAGAAGACCTATTCTCGCAGCAAAGTGCCTGAGTGGCAGGCACTTTGTCAAAGTTGGAATGCTTTTGTTGAGAACTTCAACAAGAAGCCGGCTGCTTACCGTGAGCGGGTAAAGCACGCCCGTGAACGCTTCGAGACATTCTCGACGCGCGGGAGGTTGGAGCAGCTCCACAGATCTTCTGTGGACGCTGGTATTCCATGCGCTGTGCCCGAAGGCCAACAGTGCACGTTATGTCTTCCGGGTGCGGCGCGCTTGAGCGACCGCGACCTAAACGGGTACACGACGATTCGTGTACCTGCGAGTCTCAAGGATCTCCGTGCCAAGTTCTTGGCACGTGAGGAACGCGACGATCGTGGGACTTCGGGCGCTGTAGGTGACCACAGCGCTCGCACTACCTTCGCGTCGGCAGTACGTGGTGAGCTTCATACGCCCTCACCATTTCCGGAACGTCCTGCAGCAGGACGTCCGGTGGCTCCCATGTATCTTGGTGGGGCGGAAACTTTCTCTAACGAATACGATAACGAACCGGCTGCCGGTTCGTTTTCGGGATACTATGGTTCACAATACGCTCAATAATCCAGCGTGTTGAGCCGCGGGCGTCGCGGATCGGAGGCGGTGGTGGTGGGAACACGCCCCGGGTATGGTCAACCTGTGGTTGACCTTGGTCCGACGCTCGAGAAGCGTGTCGCTGCTGTGGAACAGCATCTGAGCCGGGAGTTCGCCGCTCTGAAGCAGGAGGTGGCGATCCTGAGGGCTCAAGTCGCTCAGGGTTCGCAGACCGCATCGGGCATCCATCTCTGTCGACGTGGGAGGTCGCGTCGCACGCTTGGTCCAGCGCGTGAACGCGCTGGAGCAGAGGTTCGCTCCCGCTGGGGCTTCCGCTTCGGGCCAGCCGAGCTAGGTGGCTCGTGCTGCAGGTATGGCTTCAGCCGCCCGACGTAAAAGGTCGGATGGAGGCGCATGCTAGATGGAATGTCTAGCGTGTAGGCGTTGCCATGTCGTGCCAACACAGGGAACGGTCCGATGAAGCGCGGAGCGAGCTTGCTCGCCCCGAAGTCGGAAACTGCATGTTTAGGCAGGTTTTGAGTAGCTAACAAAACCAATGAACCCTTCTTGAATTCATTAGTGTTGCCCCTACCAACATTGTCTGCGTTCAGCTTCTGTCGGTCGACAGAAGCTGCAATAGTGTCTTGGACAAACCGAATGACGGCTTGTCTGCGCTGTAGGAAGTTGATTGCGTCCGAGCTGAACTCGTTCAGCTCGTTTCTAGCAGTAGGCCCGGCCTCTACTTTCGTCTTCGCGGTGTCTGTGGGCTGCACAGACCCGTTCTTCTTCTTCTTCTTCTTGCTCTTGTCGGCGTCTGTGTCCTGCACAGACGCGTGTTTCTTCTTTTTGCGCGTAGTCGCGGCTGACACTGTGCAAGTGTCAGCGGCATTCTGCGGCTGCTGCGGTGCAGTCGGAGATCCTCCCCCACTTAAGGAAGGAGCCACCATCCCGAGTAGACTCGGGAGGCGTGGGTGCCTCATGTCCCGCAGTCGGTGCATCGTGATACTCATACATGATCCTGAGTCGCAGGTCATGGTCATTGGGCACGACAACGCGGACCGCGTTGTCGTCGACTGCACTGTAGAGTAATAACCCGTCGTGCACCCGATAACGGTGTACACGAGCACGAAGATGCTTCGGCAGCTTCTGACAAGCTTGGTCAGAAGGCGCTGAGACGTAGGCCAGCAAGAGCTTCGCGTCCGCGTCGTGCGTGCACGCGACCTTCACGTCGTCCAGCAGTGACGATGTCGGGGTGCTCGATCGCATGGCGTCAATGACATTGACGTCGGCATCAGTCGTGGCGTAGTCAGGTCGACGCGAGAGCGCGTCAGCCACCACATTGAGTCTTCCGGGTTTGTACTCAACCCGGAAGTTATACTCTGCGAAGAATGAGAGCCATCTCGCCATCCGTTGCGAGATGTGCGGCGACTTCACAGCCGTTCGCAACGATGCGTGGTCCGTATAGACCACGAACGGTTTGCTTCCGAGTAGATACACTCGGAACTTCGCGAGTGCGTACTTCATGGCAAGGAGCTCCTTGTCATGTACCGGATAGTTGCGCTCAGCTGGCTTCAGCTGACGCGATTGGTAGTAGACGACACGATCACGACCCTCGTGATCGTGCTGCATCAACGCACATCCGATTGCGAAGTCGGATGCGTCACACACAACGTGGAATGGGCGATCTTGGTCGACCACCGCCAAGATCGGCGCCTCAGTCAAGTCCCGCTTGACTGCATCGAAGGCCTGCTGACACTCAGCAGTCCAAACCCACTCGGCGTCCTTCTTCAGGAGCTGTGACAGCGGGCGTATCATGCCCGCGTAGTCCTTCACGTACTTGCACAAGTACGTGGCCAAGCCAAGGAACTGCCGCAGTTCCTTGACGTTCGACGGCGTCGGCCACTCATTGATCACTCTGACCTTCTCAGGGTCAGGGCGCACACCGTTCTTCCCGACGAGACACCCGAGCACGGGTATCTCGCTCGCCCCGAAGATGCACTTCTTCAGGTTCGCATAGAGCTTGTGCTTGCGCATGTGCGCAAGCAGCTTCCGGAGATGCACCTTGTGCATCTCAACATCGCTCATCCCGTCCGCAGCCCGGCTGTGGACGAACACATCGTCGAAGTATGTCGGTGCGAAGTTGCGCACCGAGTGCAACAAGTGCGTCACGCACCTGTTGAAGGTCGCAGGGGCGTTCTTTAGACCCTGCGGCATCACTAGCCACTCCCAGAGCATGCCGCTCGGCGTGCTCACAGCCGCGAGAGGGATATCGCTCTCACGCATGAGGATCTGATAGAACCCATCGCGCAGATCAAGAGCACTGTAGATAGTGCTCCTGGCCATCGAATCGATGATGACATCTTTTCGCGGTATCGGTGTCTGCGCCGGTATCGTCGCATCGTTCAGCTTGTTGTATGCATGAACGATGCGCCAACCGCCCTGTGGCTTCTTGACACAGAACGTCGGAGCACTGTGCGGGGATTTCGATTCCCGCACTTGTCCAGCTTTGCGACGACTCTCAATAAAGCCGTCGATCGCCTTGACCTGCTCTCGCGGCAGTGACCACTGCCGCGTGACACAGTACTTTGTCCCCGGCACGAGATCAATCTCGTGCTGGATGCCCTTGTCCTGCGGAAGCTCCGCAGGGATCTCTTCCGGAAGCACGTCAGCGTGCTCCCGTAGAATCTCGTAGAAGGGACTCGTCTTCAGCGAGTCCCCGCTCTGCTCCTCAAAGCGCTCCTTCTTAGTCTTCGCACTGAGAGTGTCCTCGCTTTCAGTGGTGCTCTCCATGAAGAACTGCCTCAGTTCGTCACTCTCGCTCTTCGTTTTCTCGGCGTCCGAGAGAATGCATATTTGCTCGATGCGTCCATCGTGCAAGCCACGCGCGAAGCGCTTCCAGCTCATGACTGGAAGCGAAGTCAACTCCGACGCTTGCGTCGGAGGGTTAGCGAGAGTCATCTCCCTATACCGGAACCCGGCACAGGTACGCGTCAAGACGTTCAGCGTCTCGACGTCCGGCTTCTCAGCCTCCGTCTGCCCGGCAGACATTTCCTGTAGCGTCTCGGCCCCAGGCCGAGACTTGCGCATCGACCTTCGCATGCGCCGTCTTCTTGTTTTGCGGAGCCCGGCTCCGCTTGGTTCGTGACCTCGTCCAGGCCCAGCCGTGGCCGGGTGTTCTTCTTGTATACCGCCGGCGGGTACATCCCGCGGGCGAGCGACTTCAAGCCCGGCTTGGTCGCCCGGCGCTTCGTCGTGCAGCTCGGCTGCACAAGTTTTTCCGGTACGGGACGTTTGCAACCGTCCGCACCGCCTGCAGTGTCGGCTCCCAGAGCCGACACGCCATCCTTACCTCGACGCCTGTTATTGGCGGAGCCCTCCATTACACAGGGTGCGTCGGCTCCCCGAGCCGACGAATCAAATTTGTCCATGCTATCGACTCCCGGAGTCGATGCGACTTCAATACCTCGACGCCAACCATTGGCGGAGACACCCATTACGGAGGGTGCGTCGGCTCCCCGAGCCGACGAATCAAATTCACCCAAGCCATCGACTCCCGGAGTCGACGGTGTTACGTCACCTTGGCTCTTATTATTGGCCAGACCTGATCCAATCAGATTCGCATCAGCCTCCACGGCTGAGGCGTGTGACTCGTCTGCGTCATCCGTGCCCCTTGAGGTCGGAGACTCTTCCTGATTCGCTGAAAAGCGGGTGTCGATCCCCGAGATCAACACATTTTCTCCTTCAGCCGTCGGCGGCGACGCCGACGCTTGCTGCTCTTGCGCGTGTGCTCGCGCGCGCCCAGGGTGTTCCGGGACAGCGGCATTAGGCGCTGTCTCGAGTGGGGAGTCGCGCGCACCTGTCGGTGCGTGCGTAGCGGCAACAGGGCCATCGCTCACTGTTCCGCTGTCGCGACCGAAGCGCACGAGAGTGCGCTTCTCCCAATCGATGACCGGATCATGCCGTGAAAGCCATGGCATGCCCAATACAATGTCAAACTTATCGTCCAGATCCAGGACGATAAACGTCTCGACAAACTCTTGATCTTCATACGTGAAGCGCACGCGTACCATGCGCTTCTCGGTCTTCACGACGGCACCCGTTGTCAGTCGTACTTCCAACATACTTCGAGGTATCTTTAAATCCTCGAAGTCAAGCCTTGATAGACTTCGCAGTCGAACAAAGTTCTTCGACGCGCCAGAATCTACCAAAGCACGGAGAGAGCCGCTTGCTCTCATCGAGTTCACATTCAGGATGATAAGGTCATGCTTGTCATCTTGGTTCTTACAGTGAGAATGAACCTCACTGGGGGCTGCAGTCCTCAGTGTCGCGTGTCCAAGGTCGACACGCGGAACTGCATTACCAGTAGGGCGCCCCGCGCCTACTGGCGTCCAGCGTTTTTTGGTAGGTTGCGACGGTGCCCGGCACCGCCGCGATAGCCACCCTGCTGGTGCACGGGGGCCGTGCACTCCCGAGCAAAGTGACCGATTCTACCGCATCGGTAGCATCGCACATTGTTTCCTTGCGACTGCTGGGGTCCAGCGGTTGCAGCACTCGAGAGGTCCATGGGTTCTGGGCCTCCGGTCCTCACTACCGGGCGTGGCTGTGGCGTCGGCACATGTGCATGCAGCTTAGCCTGCCACAGACTAAACTCCTCCTGCATTGCGAGAGTAATTGCAGCTTCGAGAGTACTCGGGTACTCACGGAAGAGATAGGTCTTCACAGGCCCATCTCTCAGCCCCTTCATGAACGTGACGACCTTGGTCGTCTCGTCGATCGGATTGGTCACGATGTTCGAGACCAAGTACCGTGCTCTCTGAGCGTAAGCATGGACATCATGCTTGCCCTGCTGCAGGTCGAGAACCTCCGCCCTCGACCGGAACTCGTTTTGCGGTGGCTCAAGCGCTTGTCTGAACTCTTCCTTGAAACCCTCGTACGTGCTGAAGCACGTAGGATCCGAGAGTCGGCGTCCATACGCCCAACTTCTTGCACGTCCGCCAAGACATGACATGGCGAACGCAACCTTCGACAACGGGTCGACGATACGTCGAGCCGCAATGGCAGTGTCGAGTTCGACAAGCCAACGGAGGAGAGGTTCACCCTCTCTTCCGACATAGTTGCTCACATTGAGCTTCAGCGATTGCGCGCGTGGTGTCGTCCCGGACGACACCGCGGTAGTAGCAGCAACATCGCGTTGCTCCTTCAGGATGAAACCCAGAGCAACACCGTGTTGCTCTGTCGGCGTTAGCGTACGCAGCATCGTAGCTACAGCCGCCTCACCAATGACTGTTGACAGTCGTTGGAGGGCCTCCCACTCTGGATCCGACAGGTGGGGACAGTCAGCGCGTACAACGTGAGTTGCAGGCGTAGTGGAGCTTTCCATGGGCACCTCTGTATCCATGGGAAGGTTCTCAGCTCCGTGTTCGTGCGGTGACGTACGAACTCAGGTAGTCGGTCGTTGGACGGACTACAAAGTGCTACCAGGTGTAGTGGGCCTACTTTGGCTCACTACTTTAACTTACACGTGTGCGCGTGTATGTGAGGAAGCGTAGCTTAGTTTAAATTAGAGTTAATTATACTCGGGCCTCCGTGTATAGATTAATCTAAATAAACGATCCAAATAATGTTTTTGGGTTAAAATGAGAACTGCTATTTTTGTTTTATGTTTCTGACTTCCTCGAAATGTAATATTCTAAGATAGGAATCTGCCAACGGCTGGTTGGCAGAATTCCAACGATATGCATGTCGCTCATTGGCTAAGAGATGCTGCTCTCAGCCAATAGGAATCCTAAGTCTCTATGGACCACCCGTCGTGGTGGTCGTAAATGTATGTAGCCTTTGGTGTGTTTACACCAAGGTCGAGAAAGTCTTTCGAACCTCTAACAGACGTCGTGTCTGTTAGAGTTACAAGTGACTGTAGCCACTTGTGCGTGTAACCCTGTTACAATCCCCGTACCCTCGAAAGTTGCTCCAATACCCGTTAACTCGAGTCGTCGGGGGCGCTCGCTGGGAGACCTTGACAGAAGGATCAAATCCATGGATGTCGAACAAACATGCGTACTCCGGGAGACGCCGGCGAAGCTGCTGCCATGGGTGGTCCGGGTTCTTGAAGTTTTTAAACGCCTTGATCCCAGCAGCCGTGGCAGCAATCCGAGCATCCCCGGGAATAGGAGTCGGCAACTCGCAATTCAAAATCTGGATCCAGCACTTGGAAGCGCCAGGAAACCGGAATTCAGGAGCCAAGTATGGAATGGCTCAGTTCAACACGTGTTTGGAGTAACGAGCAGTGGGCAGCACATCTCGGGCTGCAGGCGAGGCAGACAGAGAGCGTGCAGAACTTGAGCTTGGTCCTGGGGCCGATGACTGCGTAGTGACTACTTGGCGCGCTGACGACTTATGGCGAGGCTTAGCCGGTTTCTTACCTCGAGCACGAGTCGTCGGAACCTTCTGAGATGCTGCATTTGCAGACCGGTGAGCCGATGAGACAGCGACTGAGGTGTCCGTCGACTCAGCAGAAGCAGCAGAAACAGCCGGAAGAGAAGCTGATGACTCAGCGCTGGCGGGAGGCAGAGCTGGCGCTGATGACGAGAGGTCAGTGGAACCCGATGACGACAGACCGCCAGCAACCGGAGGTGACGGAGCTGGAACTACAGCAACCACCTCAACGCGCTCTCCCTCCCACTCGTCGAGTTCCTCCTCATCAGCAGAAGCAGCACTGCCATCAACCACTGAGTCGTCAACCAGACCCTCCGTCAATCCAGCATCCGAGTCATCTCCGAACCACTGAGGCACCGCCGGTGACTGCTCGACTGAAGCTGACTGCTGGTCCGTCTCTCCGCGGTCAGCCTGATGACTCAAGCCACCAACTTGTGGATCGTCACCGGAACCGGGGACTGGGACAGCAGCTTGGACAGAAGCTTCCACAGAAGCAGCAGGCGGCGCAGAACCAGGAACAGAGGGCGCGGTAGCCTTCGCGACTGGGGCAGGACTCGTGGGCGGAGAGACGCTGGAACCGTTGAAACGCGCGTAGACCGGAGAGCCGCGGGGCACCGACGCAGAACGACTTCGTGCCCAGCGAGACTCCTTCCTCTTCTTGAGCAACTTCTTGGGCTTCTCCGACGACTTCCTCACGGGAGACGATGGCGCCGATGACCCAGCCGATGATAAGTCTTGCGAGCCTTCGATCCTGAGCGACTCGGCCGAGCTGGGGAAGCAGCAGCACTGACGTAGCCCGAGTCTTCGCGAGACCTCTTGCGGGACGAGAACCGTGGAGAAGACGATGACCGACACGACGCGCGGGATTTCTTGACTGCAGTGGCAGATGTCCTCGGAGTGGTCTTGTTGGCACCAGCGGGAGTGTCCTTGCGCAAGGGATCCCCGATGGAGTCATTCAGTGAGAAGGCAGTCCGAGCCAAGTCTTCGGCGATATCTCTGTCAGGCTTGGAGCGGTCTGCTGTACGGTACTGCTTCTGCAAATTTGCGAGAGACTCGGGAGTAAGATCCAGCAAGCTCCAATTGAGTTCACCAGTCGAGATACCTGCAAGCAAGATGAGTCATCGAAACAAAGTCAGCAAACATAAACCAAGTGACGACCAAGTGGCGACTACGAGCCTTCTACAGCGAGGACCAGGACGTCGGGGTCCATTTCTTCCAGCTGCACGTGAGCGCGAAGCGTCTTGTTGGCACGGGTCAGCCGCTTCACTTGCTCTTCGAGGTCCTCATTGCGGCGGCGAAGGCGAGCTGGTGCGGTGTCGTCGGCGGCGTCCGAGCGAGCTAGCAGATCGTGCAAGCGCCTGCTTTGAGCAGTCGACGAAGCAACGGCCGCCTTGTAGACCTCCTGCTCACGCTTTAGCTGAGCTAGAGTCCGAGCTTGCGAGTCTTCGGCCACCCTGACACGATTCTCCTGCCGCTTGGAACACTCTCTGTAGCCATCCACGGCGGCGTTCGACGACTCGAGCTCGACGATGTAATGAGCCTCCAGCTGGCGAAGATGCGCGACCTCCTTCTTCAGCTGTGCGATCTCGTCGTTCGCGTTCTTCAAGAATACCTTCTGGTTCTCCAAAGAGTACGTCTGCGACCGCAACCGATTCTCGGCAGCAGCCTGCGCTGACTCAGCAGAGTGCAGCCGGGCGCGCATAGTTGCCGTGTCCAGCGTCGAGCCTTCGCCAACATCCATATTCGGCTCCGCAGCAGTAACCACTTCATCGAGGTTCCGGGCCGACGCCAGGCGAGAACCCACGCGGCGATCACCACGGATGCTCGGTCCCAGCTGCAGATTCACCGAGAGACGGCCGAGAGACTCCAGCTTCGAGCTCAGCACCGCGTAACTTGACCACGGCCGCGCGAGTTGTCGGGGACAGGCTGAGAAGACCAGGAGACCCAGGGCGAGATGTTGCCGGGGTTCCCGAAGACTCGTGGCCACGCACAGCCTCGACAAGTGGCTGCAGAGGGACGCCACCAGCCGACTGCAGATATAAGCAGACGCATCAACGAGAACAACATCAGCATGAGTGAAAAGAAGGAGGACGCATGCAGAGACGGGGTACGCACCTGCGCGGCATCGTATGGACGCGGAGTACCGGCAGTCGTCGACCCAGCGCGAGCAGAAGACGACGACCGAGAAGGCGAAGGCGCAGCAGAAGCCTGACCGAAGAGGCTGCCACCTGAACTCGACGCGGCAGGAGCCTGCCGCCAGCAGAACAAGCGCACACGCGTGAGGGTGAGCAGTCGACGGCACGAGCAGAAGACCAGACGCAGCACGTACCATGTCAGCAGGATCGACACCGAGCGCTCGGAACGCGCGGGCCAGCGCAGCCTTCGCGGCGCGAGAAGACCCAGCCGTGGTAGCGCGAAGACACCGGGAGCACCCTGACGCTCACCAAGTGTCGTGGCTCGCGACACGGAGTGGGCAGCTGTGGTGTCGAGAAAGTTGAGTGAAGCTCACGGCAGCCCCGCGGCATTCGGCGTCAACTCAACTGGCGGATCGAGGCACATCGCCATTCGTTCGATGGTGTTCGACGGCCGCTGATTGGGCAGTCTGGACAGATGACGAAGACTCGTCGACACTCAAGCTCAAGCCGTGGTGTGTCCACACAACACCGGGACTTCAAGGACGACTCGAACCTACGGCGAGCTTTGGCCTGAGTTCCGCACCTACGGCGACTCTTCGAGTCATCGGGAGGCCGTCCGATCTTTCAAGAGGGCTCTGAAGAGTCGGGTGGTTACCTGGAAGATCCAAAACGGACACGTCTAGACTAGTTATTTGTATTGAACCATAGGAAAGAGAAGATAGAACAGATAAGCCCTTTGGGCAACAAGAACAGAACAGCTTTCCTCCCAACCACTCAAGGAAGACGTTCGGGCTATCGGTGAGTTCCCGTAGCAATTGGATAAACCTGTTGGTAGGATTATGACTGTCGGTGGACGCGCCTGCTAGTATCGTAGCGTGTGTTTACCCGTGGTCAGGCCAAGAGAAGAGAAGAGGTGGCCGTGTATACGAAGGGCGAGTCATCGCCGTGTAGTGGAGGAGCGAGAGCGCACTCCATTTATCCTTCCCGCCGGAGTATAGCTCCGGCACCCTCGTATCAAGCCGTGACTGGCTGGGACCCTTCCTTCCTGAGGGCCTGCGAGGTTTATATTGTGTGTGAGAGCGTGCCAGCCTTTGCTCGTGGCTGGGGACGCTGGGGTTCCGTCAGTTGACTAAGCGGAAACACGGTGCACAGAGGAAACATCAACCCGATACAAGGGAAAGTTCCTGGACCTTCAGGTTCTAACCCTAACAAGCCCATTGAGTCATCGGGACTTGGTGGGTGTTGTTGGTGGGGAAAGTGTGCTATTATATAATTTACTGCGTGTTCCTACGCGACATGTTCCAGTGCACCCGAGCCGGCTCGCGCATGTCCAACGCAGCAAGCTGGGTCTCCAAGTCATAGCACATGGGCCCCTCGAGAACCGTGGCCCTGGGATCCTCCCAAATCCAGTGGCAGCACTTGTCAGGAATCTTCCAGAGACCTGGCTCGTGCAGTAACGAGGGTATGAATCCAGGGGTGTTGTGAGAGCGCTCCATGAGTGTCTTGAACGCTCCGCGAAGTGCATTCCGACGGGCCTTGCGCTGCGATTCCATGCGGATATCTGCCGTGGCCTCGGTTGGGATGGGCACCCAGTGTCCCCGTTCCCAGATTGCTTGTGCGTGCTTGCGCATGGCGTCCACGATGTCCTCCACCAGTTTGAGTGCCTTCGCTGTGAGCAAGCTTCGCTCGTGGAAGTAGAATACCCTGAAACATCGTCTCCCACGGCGCGGAATCCAGAATTGCTTGGTATGCCTTGTGGTTCCAGCGGTCATGGACGACATCGTATGAGTACTTGTGGATTTCATACTCTGGAAACCCAGGAGTCTGGCAGGACGCACTCTTGGTCGAGCTTGGATACAACACCAGGATACCGTGGATGCGCCAGGAGGTCTCGTCATCTTCGGGGACCTCGGCTGTCCTCAAGTCTTCAACGGTGAGCTCTGCGTATGACTTGCGAGCGAGCGTCGATGGTTTCTTGGGACGCGTAGGGGCCTTGGTCTCCTGAGTTGCACTGGAACCCTGAGTACCAGAAGTGTGTTTCTGGGACTCCTTGCGACGCTGCTTCTTAGGCTTTGGGTTGGAACTCTGGGATTTCCCGCTGGACCCAGAACGCGGACGCTTGACAGGAGGCTTGGATTCCAGGGGGTTTTCGACTTCTTCGTCGTCGTCCTTTTCTCTTCCTCCTCGACGTCCGCATCGGCGGCCACCTGAATTTCAGGGGCTCTTCCTCCTCGGAACTTCTGCTGGTGTCTTCCTCTGGGTCTTGAGCAGGAGGCTTGTAGTCGGGGTCGTTCTCAATGTCGTCCACCGTGGAGTCTGCGTCTTCGTCAGGATACACCAAGTGATCGTCGAGGTTTCCCCAGGGTGGCGGAGTGTCACCACGTCGAAGGCGCCGATCCAGACGCTCGTCCGCCATTTCGTAGTAGACCTCAGGGCGTACTTGCTCCAGGGAGTCTGGTCGAGACGACGCCAGTACATCATGCTCACGAGCATCTTGATCAGCTGCGGCTGCCGGAAATGCCCGTGAGCCGCCTAGTCGCTGCCGACCCACTCCATGGCTGTGTCGTACTTGAGCCCAGCAAGAATGGCCTGACGCACGTCTGGCCGAACTACCTTCCAGACGACACCCCCAGGGAGCATCGTGTGTGCGGCCTCCTTGGGCACCACAGTCTTCTCGCCGGCGCGACGCACAGAGTCGCGGCCAGGCTGATGATTCTTGGGACGACGCTGGACCTTGTGAACCTTGGAGCTTGCGGACTTCGACTGTGTGTCTGGCGCTTCAGAGTCCCGTGATTTACTGGAGCCTTGACCCTTCTTGGAACCCTGAGACTTCTTGGAATCCTGAGTTTTGCCCCCGGTCTTCGAACCGCTGCGAGACTTGCTGGCAGGACCCATGAGATCCAGAATTTCAGGACGACTGGACGATCCAGACCCTGAAGACGGAGGCATACGCGTACTTTTCTCTGGATACGGGGCCACCGCAGCCTTGCGCTTGTCCATGGCCGTGACGTTGATGACTGTGCCCCAGGATCCAGGAGGATTCGCGTCATTGATGCAGAACTTGAAGAGGTCGTGGAGACGCTCCCAATTACCCGTGAATTCAGTGTGTTCCTGCAAGAAGTCAGAGAACTTCCAGGGATCCACAGCAGCAGACTCGAGTCGCGATTTCAGGATCCGCACCTGAGCCTCAGAGTCCGCCAGGCGCGTCTTGAGCTGCGCCTTCTCGGATTCCAGGGAATCAATCTCGTCCTGGTATCGCGCCTTCTGCTCCTGCAACGCAGCTTTTTGCTGGTCCCCGGCGGAATCCGCCTTGCCCAGGGCCTCTTGAACCTCCAGTCACATGTGAATTTCCAGGAGCGCTTCCATTCCTTGTACTTGCGCCGCGTGTCGACCGTGTCTTGGACAGCGGAAGCACCCTGCTGGGAATCAGCCAGGGAACGCATGTGCCTATAGGCTTCAAGGACGCGACGCAGGTAACCAGTCATCTTGAACACGCGTTCAGCGAGCCTTCTGCTGTTGAAGTGACGCAGGAGTGAAGCCATCTCGCGTCGAATACCGATGGAATTCAGGGTGTTGTCCAGCTCGAATGCCGAAAGAGGCGAACGACGTGGACATAGGATATCGATCCCAGCGTCGGCGCCACAGACTTCCTTCAACCCCTGAAGATCCTCGTCGGAGAGCTCCTCGATGCCGACCAGCGTAGTCGCGTCGCCGTAGCCTTCCATGGCGAACGCGACCGCACGAATGTCGTTCACGATCCCGGAGACTCCCACGAGATACGCGTTGGTCTTGAGATTCGGCGGAGCCGGCAGCTTCCAGTGCGGTGGGCGTTCAGGGACCAGGAAACTAGGGAGGTCGACCTCCTCCTGCCGAAGCATGCCTGCGAAGATGAGCCCCTGACGTCCTCCAGCGTCGCGTGGCGTGGCGTTTTGAACTCAGGAGCGCCCTCCATGTTCATGTCAGAAGAGGCATTGCCATCGGCCTCGCGCATGTCCGCGTCAGAGGTCTTGCCCGCGTCGCTGGAGAAGGAGACGTGCTTGGTCGCGCCCGTCTTGGCGTTGCCCGACGAAGTGTCGCCGGACGCTGAGTTCCCCGCCTGATCACTGCCACCACCCACCAGTGCGGCGTCCGCAGGGGCGTCGCCGGCGCGCTGCTGTGTTGGAGGAGGCGCGCTGCCGGGGGACGCCGTGCCTTGAGCTGGCGCCGTCGCTTGCTTGCCTCTAAAGGCGCGCTCTCCGCCATGTTGACGATCTGTGAAATGGCGATGTGACCGCGCATTGCCCGTTGGAGTTTTTGTGTTTGAGAGGAGAACCTTGAAGATAGGCCCTGACCAACCGTTGGGGAGACAGGGTGCCGCCAAAGTGAATGAAATCCTGGGAGTCGACAGAGTGCAACGGCCGTATCGAAGTGGACAGTGGATTGCCCTCTGTGGTTTTGTGGCGTGGCCATGGTTCACCAGTTCGGAGCGATTTCCTCTTTGATGGACCCGGACCAGGAGCGGTTGACACGAGGCGGTCCCCAGGAAATTGCCGACGAGGTGCCGTCACCTCTGTGACTTGGAGTTTGTATGGATGCTGATTGGTGGATGACTTGGATATGGCGCGGCTGTACCCGTGTGACATGGATGGCGACTGTGGGAGAGAAGTGATTTCTCGGGATGAATCCAGCGCCGGACCGCAGATGGGCCCAACTGGCTGGAAGTGTGAATCCTGGGAGTGCACGCCCAGGATTTCAGAGAACACTCAGTCCAGCCGCGGACTTCACCTTACGATGAGTGCCTAAAGTCTGGCGGAAAGTATCTCTGGCGAATGTTTCCCAGAATACACCTCATCTTGCTGTGGCTCAGAGTGCCCCAGAGGATCAAATTACCCTGAGAATCAACCCGCTATCACCATGATCATGCGCAGGAGGCCGCCAAACCCGCTAAAAGCTTGGCTTTGTGGAGATACACGCGAGCCTGCAATATAGCAGACTTGTTACCCAGCGTGCACCGAAACCCAGAGTGCCGCACGATGGCCCAGAGTTCACCTCCCTGAGTACAGGTGACCCAGAGTTCCAAGATGATTCTCTGGATTTGGATCAAGAACCCAGACTCTCCATGCTGAACTTAAGTGTTTCCCAAGCCAACATCCAACAATCCCCACAGTTCCCCAAGATTCCTCAGAATTCCCAGGATTTCAGAAGATGACCCTGAGTGTCACCTGATTTTCAGGGATTCGAGTCAGTTCGAAGTCAGTCTGCAATCAAAGTGATGCGTGACCTTGAAGAACCGTTATGGATGCGCAGACTGGATACTTTCGAGGAGTTGAGAGGGAGTCCTGCACCATACTAAACCAAGTCCAAGGACCCACAATTGGCACTTTGGACGCCGTGCGACAATGGAATCGCAAGCCGATCGCAAGTTTGGACCACTGAACCCAAGATATACTCAAGACAAGACATTTGACCCCAAGCATAGTGAACAGAAGATATTTGCCCGAAGAAGAATGCATGAAAGAAGTAAGAGAGAGAGAGAGAAGTAGCTGATAAAAGACAAACAGAGTTCAATTTTCCCTGTACTGCGTAAGTGACTTCGGCCAAGCCTGCCGACGGAAATCCGGAGGACCCGAGACTACGACCGCGGGACGCTAAGGGTACATCAACGGCGAAGGACAGCCGTCTGTGTGAACTCCATCAACTCAAGTCCAGTTAGTGGGGGACCAGCGACGGCCTTGAGCTTCCTGGAGTGATCCATCTATCCTAGTTGGGTCACTTGCTGTGCTCGTGGTAGCCCATTTGATATTATTCCAGAGGGTATTCTGGGGTGCTAGGTAGTCGTCTCCAGGATTTTGTATTGACTGCTTGTGTGAAGGGAATCTAACTGATAGTGATTGCATTTTCCTCCTTTATTGGAAGTGGTGCGCGTTTGTGTGAGTCTCAGGGGAGCTAGGCCCCTGAATTTCAGACTTGAGTGAGCCTAAGGGTCCAAAAGAATAAGTGACGGCTAGTTGTAGTGTTTGTATACTCTGTATTTGTTGGTTTTATCGAGCTAGGAGGGCATTTGGGTAAGGTGTCTTCTGAGCTCCAAGTCCCGGAGTTGACTGAAATCCTGGACCCTGAATTCGTGATATTCTGGGTTTCGGGGGGTCTGATTCTCTGGGTTTGCCTTTGGTGTGGAGGTGCGTTCTGGATTAGACGTGCACTCCCGCACTTCTTCGAGGCTACATTTACAACCGGTGGAGTGCCGTTCCGTCGAAGACAAATGAGCCGACAGGGATTACACAAGGTACCCACGCCAACCAGGGAGTGTGATTTCCAGGGTTTAAAGCTTGCGACTGCGAATCTCTGGGTCTATCTTCTTGCTGTTGACTCTCAAGTCGATTCTCTGGGTCTACACCCTGGGGAACAGTCTTGGGCTGCGCTATACGACCCCCCCCCTGGGCGATAAAGGTTTCATCGGCCTCGCCTCGGATCGGCTCCTCGCCCTTCATCACCCACGGCCACAGTCGAGTCTACCGCCCGCCAGGAGATTTCTCAGACTTCGGCTACTCGCCCGGCTGCTTCCAGCACAATTTCTCCGGCTTCTCCTCACCCTTCCGGGGCTTCTACTGCCCTCTTCTCCAATTCCTCTGAGGCAGAAGTCGAGTTCGTGACCTCGGATCGGGACGAATTGTTTGAAGCCAAACGTCCTGCTGAGAGTTTGCCGTTTGAGGCTTCTGTCGTGATTCCACCGCGTCGTGACGGGCGTCCTGTTCGTCCGGCTTCGACTACGTCGGCTCTCCACTCCATGTCAGATTTTGAGCGTAAGAATGCACCAGACGACGAGGTTATCGGCGACACTACTGCGCCAAGTGCTAACGAGCCTTCGGCTCCAGCTTCTCCTCCACGTTCGCGTTCCCAAGGTTCGGCTGGCCGATGCCGGCAGCGCAACCCTCGTGTCCAAGTCGTAGCAACCCTCTCAGCGGCAAGTACGGCCGAGATGTCAAGCTTCGCTCGGGCTACCACACCGCCGGCCCCAGTCCACGGGTAGCAGCCCCTCGTTCGGGTGTCTCGCAAGCTGCCGGACACTGCAACTCCATTCCTTGACCCGCCTTTCCAATCATATGGGGCCAAGCCGTGCTGGTGCATCATCCAGAATATTCGGATGCCTCGGCCTATTGCTGGTGACGTGATGGTGCAGTGTGCGGTCAAATGTATAGAGGAGTGGTCGGACTGGACAAATCCGAATCACTCGTTCCAGAGGGTTCTCGCCAGTATACCGGACGAGCCCTGCCTGTTCGAGGTTGAGGCGTTCATGCCGGACGTTCCAATTTCAATTCGCGCCGAGGTTCGAGCGCTGTTGGTAAAGCTCTGGCGACAGTTCACAGGTCGATCTGTCGGTCGTACCGAGAAGAACGACCTAGGCTTCTCACTGTTCGAGCGAGGCACTGAATTTCAACGACTGCCGTGGAGCGTTTCCTCCAGGTTCTGGCAGAGCCCTTCGGTAAGGACTCGCCTGAGTATTGCGCGATCCTGGCGGCGTGGGTCAAGTACAACAGCGAGCGCAACAGACCGCCTGCGTCTGCAGATCCCGAAACGCGGGTGGCAGCGGTGCTTCCCAGACTTTGCTGGCCACATTTCGTGCGAGACAGAGACTATGCTCGAGCCTTCGGTGTTGCAGTACTCAAGAACTTGACGTGGGTGCCGCGGTCGGATGGTTGGGTCTCGGAGTCTCTGGAGCTGGATGGACACCAGCCTTGGCGCAACTGTTGGGTGGATGTGCCGTTCGAGCACCCGTACAACACAACCTTCGTTCCGTGCAACCCTAGGGTTCCACTCTTCGTTCCGCGTGCCATGACTGTTCGTGAAGTCGCGTCTGCTATTACGGTCAACCCAGTGCTGGACTCCTTCCTCGTGGCGTCCTGCGAGTTGTTAATCGCAAAGATCAACTTCTCCACAATCTTGTTGCAGCGGGTCCTCCGCGTACACTCGCACCAATCACATTACGATCTTGACCGAGCGTTCCTGCTGGCTATTAGCCTGCGGCCGATAGTCAACGTAGCTCTAGATCTCGACTGCATCATCTCGGCGCAGGTTTGCAAGACCTCACTCATAAGCGCGGGTCTCGGTCATGCCTGATCAGAGACGGCGCTCCGAACCTTCGGTACACGCACTCCTCGAACGCTTGCGCTACACAGAGTGCAGACGTGTCCGTCATCGCCTTGCCCATGACGAATCCACTGAAACAGTAACAGTGCGGTATTGCCCCACCGAGTCTTCGGTAGGGGTATCACAAAATCCATCCAGACAATTTGTAGCGGACGCTCGGCCAGGATGTTGCCCAGCGAGTACACACGTAGTTGCGGGCGACTCGTGCTTGAGCTACAGTCCGGACACGAGCGTACGTGCTTCTTGACATCGGCGAATAAGCGAATCCAATAGTAGTCAGCCTTGACTCGGTGGTAAGTTCGGACGATGCCGTGGTGACCGCCTTCCAACGAGTCATGACAGTTCTGTAGGATCTCCTGAACCATCGTCGTTGGCACCACTAGGCGTAGAGTTGTCTCCTCGGTCCGGTTGCGACCCCACCGACGATTCCCACCAAGGAAGTACAGCAAGCCATCCTTACTTAACACGAACTTGTCAGCCATCTTCCAGGCTTCGCGTGCAGCTTTGTAGGCAAGCTTCGCTTCTTCTCTCTTTAGCACCGTCTTGAGGTTCGACCACCGGAGTTCCTCATCCTGAGCTTTGCTGATGCGCTTGCGCCATTCTTCCTGCACAACTAGCGGGTCGATGTCGTCAGCACTCGGCTCATGGACCACCGTTGCGTCAGGCCTCGGTTGGCCTGGAAGTTCGTTAGACTCTTCGTTGCGACGTCATTAGCTTTGTCTCCTCCGGTTCTCTCTTCTGGCCCATCGCCCAAAGTCTCATCGCAAAGCGTACATGTTTCGCACGCGCGCGGAATTGTTGCCTCGTTGCCGCGGCTACATGTCCCGTTTCCCGTACAAAATCGAAAAAATTCTTACTACGGTCACTGTCACGCATATCCATCACACATATCGAGTTCACATGACGCGTTACAACCTCTCCAGAAGCTTCAGAGGCTTCGGCTGACGGTTCATAGAGCACTTCTCGGATCCGATTCAATTTCATCAACTCTCGTTTCCGGTCTTCGCTGATCACTGCCATCGACACCTTCTTCTCCAAGGTTTCGCTCGCCAAAGAGTCTGCAGCTGCATTGAACTCACGGATGGCATGTAGATACTTCACGGACCGAAGTCTCGTGGTCAGTTCTTTGTGCTTGTTCAGTTGTGCCATCAGCGACTCCTTACGGCAAGCGATCACCCCTAGGGATTGCTGGATTGCGAGTCTCGAGTCCCCTCCCCGACGATGACTAAGCCCTCGGCCCCATGTTCTAGGGATGCAGAGACCCCGTTGTCCATTCCGGTGTACTCAGCGAGGTTTACAGTCGTGGTCTCGAGATATGCACTCGCAGCGATCACTACACTCCCTTCAGGGAGTCGCCATAATATCCAGGCGCAACTGCCGTAACCACCATGCTTCTCGGTCTTCGCCGAATCATCAAACGAAAGTACGTAACCACTGTAGGTGCGTGGCAATCGTGCATAAAGCAAATGCGGATCCATCCGAACACTCGGCGAGCCTTTAGCTCGAGGGGTCACCGGTGCCAACGAGTCTTCGAGGTCAACGAAACTTGTATCGTCGACTGCAAGAGCTGCGCGAAGGCGCAGTCCTTTTCCTAGACTCGTTGCACCACTAGACTCCACGGGGACAGTAAGACGGCAAATTGTGTTGCACGTCCGAAGAGTGTCTTCGACTTGTGGACCCAGTCGAGCGTCGAAAACCGCGTGTAGACATGTATGGTCCGACCTGCAAGCTGGGTGTAACACACCTTCAACAGCTGCAGCAAAGCCAGTACCTCCTTTTCCGCCGGGTGGTAGTTCATCTCGGCGTCCTTGAGCACTCGGCCGCAGAAGCGGACCGGGTGGATCAGCCCATCGTGCTCCTGCATGAGCGTGGTGCTCACTGCCCATTCATTTGCAAACAGCGTCACATGGACCTCTCGGTCACGGTCGACGTGTCGGAGGACAGGTGCCTCACCGACCTTTCGTTGCAATGCCGCGAAGCTTCGCTTGGCTGCAGAGAGGTCACCCCTGGTGCGAAGTCTTCGTCTCGCAGCTGGTAGAGCGCGGCATCATAGACAGCAAAGTCCTGTATGAAGCGACTGTAGTAGTTCAGAGCGCCAAGGAAAGCTTGCACTCCCTTCTTGGACCTTGGGAAGGACAGCTCGGTGATAGCCTTCAACTTCTTAGGGTTCGCTCTAATGCCACTCCGGGACACTTCGTGGGACAGGAAGTCCACCTTGAGCTGCACGAAGATGCTTTTGGTGAAACTCACGCTGCCCCGATATTCCTCGAACCGGGCGAGGAGTCGATCGATCGTCGCAAGACATGCATCGAAAGACTCGCCACCAAAGCAAATATCGTCAACGAACGATCGCCGTTCGAAGGCCGGCACCAACGAAGACTCGTCGGGCTCTCCATTCGCAAACATGTCCGCAATAGGACTGTTGACCAGCTCTGAGACCGAGCTTTCGCTCGATCCGATTTCAAGTCCCGCCTCAAACTTTGTAGGCGACTGATCCGGGTCAGACGACTCTTCAGGTGACTGTTCGGTCGAGGCGTTGGCGAGTTCGCGGTCGCACGTTTCAGCTTCTGTCATTAGCTGCGCGTAATGCTTCCAGCCACCCTTCGGTTGAACAAAGCCCCACAGAGCGTTGTCGAGCATTCGTTGGTATATCGTAGGTGCACTTTTAAGCCCGAAGGGCATTCTGAGCCACTCGAAGTGACCCAATGCACACACGAACGCAGAGATCTGGCGAGCCCTCTGCGTCATCATGATCGCCCAGAACCCACTCGCCGCATCAAGCGAGCAGTATCACAGATACTACTCCAGGTTTGTGAGCAGATCATCCACAATGGGCATTGCATACTCCATGATAGCGGTGACTGCGTTCATCATCTTGTAATCAATGCACAGTCTGATATCTACGCCATTCTTCTTCAGCACAATCACGATCGGTGACGACCATGGGCTGTTGGAGAACGCGATCAGACCGGCCTTGAGCAAGCCTCACAAGAGCTCGTCAAGCTTCTTGAGGTGTCGGAGGGGAATCCTCCGTGCTCGTTGCTTGATAGGCGCATGGCCCTGTACATCAGTGTCGCACACCACGCCGTATGCCGGCGGTGGAAGCGCGTTCCCACTGGAGATCATGATCTTTTCGCTTTCCCTCAGAACCTTCACTAAGCGATCCTGCCGTCCTCTACTCAGCTCCGTATGCCGGACATTCTCAGCCGAGTAGTCCAGTTCCGTGACCGATGCTTCTGTAAGGTCGGGCAGATAAGCTAGTTCATGAGCGTAATCCTCCAAGTTGATCTCGTTAGGCAAATGTTCAGCTCGACCGTTGTCAGTCTCGACGCCGACTTCTCCATCCTCAACTTCAACAGCTGCAGCGGCCAACAGGTAATTGCATGTCAGCCGAATCTTCATCTTAGACTGAGTCTTCGGAACCGGGAAACTGTTCACTGTCACCCCAGTCTGAATCGTCTTCTGTTTCATCCGACGCTTCGGCTGGCACTTGGCTCGCTATCACCTCTAGGTCCGAGGTGTCTTCATCGATGCTGACAGTCGAATCTCCATTACGCTCGGACTCAATCGAATCTTCGGTACTAGTGTCATCGGCTTCTACTAGCACGGGAGGGAGCGCCACCGGATCATCACCCACTGGTGAGCCGTCGGTGGTGAGTTGCTCCTCACGCTTAGCGATTTCACATTCCCACTGCTCGGCACAGCTTAGCTGGCGGCCGTGCGTCCGGGAAGCGTCGGGTGGCTGGGGTAGCACTCCGGCCGGCGACTCATATTCCGGTCGCTCCACAGCCGAAGGCCAGCCAATCGGCATACGCATCGCATTCACGCTTGAACACCGTTTCATCCCGACTTCCGTCATAAGCTAGCTTCTTCCAGTCCTCGTATCGTTCCGAACTGAGTCGAACATAGCCTACAGTCTTCGGGAGATCCCCGATCGGTACCCACATTATCATAGGTGAGTGAGCACGGCAAACCGTAAAACGTTTTGACACGTTCGTCAGCCGCACTCTATCGACCTTGCCTCGCCGAAACTTCGTCACCGTAGGCAACAGAGCCTTCGTGCGGCGCACCCGCACCTCGTGTGTATCTAGAGGTGGTTGACGCCTCGGCACTCTGTTCTCCGCGAACTCTCGGCTCTCAATGGTTAAGTCTTCGGACGGACCACCGTTGACGTGTGGGCCTTCACCTTGGTCATTCAGCATGTTCAGCGTCTTGATGAGCGGAATGCTCACCTCGTCCGGCAACCTCGCGGTCGCATGGAACGAATCGAAACGCACTCCTGCAGGAATCATGAAGTCGGTGCCAAGAACTACGTTCACGCCAGCACCATGATCCATGATCCACAATTCGAATTCGTACACTCTGCTCCAGCCGAGGGTTACCTTCACGAGGGTTCGTCTCTCGGTTGTCATGGTTCCTTTCGTAAAACCCTTAACTTCCATGCAGCGACCGTGACCTTGGATATCACGGAGACGCAACTGCTTCGCGAACCTCTCGGAGACCACACTAACATTCGCGCCAGTGTCCAATAGAATCCTCGTTCGCGTGTCATCCACCGCGCCCTTGACCAGAGCTCTCATTCGAGCCCTCTTGGCGAACTTCTGCGCGGACCACCACCCCAGCCTCTCGCCTGGGAGTAACTTCGTCACCCCACTGGGCATTCGGCCAGGGCGTCCTTCTTGCACCGCACTTAAGAACCAAGCCTCGGTGCCATCTTCATCATCTTCATCATCATTCATTTCACTTGTTACACGAGGGTTACCCCTCCCTCCTTTTCATTTTCCGTCGTTTTCACACATTCCTTGTCCGTGTCGTTCGGCCGTTTGCTTTCGCCCACGAATGCGTAGCCACAGTCTGCATCTCTCGCGGGCTCAGCTAACTGTGGCAGCCCGATTGGGACCAACCCAGTTTCAGTTGGCGGCCTGCCTAGTTTAAATTGCCACCGAAGACTAGGCTTTGGAGCTCTGGCGAGAGGTCCTTCTTCTCGGCCTTCGTTTTGATGAACGAAGTGAGGGCTTGAAGTGCTTCGCACTTGCCGATGTCATGCACCTGCTGGCACAGTCGGCAGCGGCGGTAGCAGTAGTGAGCCGAATCGGTCCGTACTGACGCGGACGTCCATCCCGGTTATCTCGGCCAGAGTGGTGGTTACTCCGGTCGAATCCTCGGCCGGGCTCACCACCCCTGCGTTGACGTTGGTCAGGTCGTGCGTACGTTCCTTCAGCTGCTTCACGTCGTTCGCGCTCGTTGGCAGCAGCAATATGAGCTCCTTCATCTCCCGAGCTGCTAACGTCACTGTAGCCACCCTCACTCCGATCACTCTCAGACTATGGGTAACCACTGGCATCACTATCGCTGTCGCTGTACGAGGCACGACGTGGTGACGAGCGCTCGGCTCTACCACCCTTGGTATCTCGGACCTGCAATTCAGCGACCAGGTCTGACAACGAAGCTTCAGCTAGCGAAATGCGTGGAACGTAACGCGAGTCATCGCGGCGCCGAGAGTCTTCGCGGCTACGTTCGCAACCACGGTCGCGGTCGCGGTCGCGATGGTAGCTGTCACGCGAAGCTTCGTGGCGACGGTCATCACGACGGCGCGGTTGGTCTCGACTGCGCAAGTGGTGAGACGAGGTCTCGCGCGACCGTCCACGCTCTTCAGACTTCAAGATGTCGTTGATTATGTCCTCGAGTTCGTGAATGTCCTTCACCCGAACGTGGCAAAGCCGGCGTTCGACCACACGTCTCGAGGAACCGCTGCACATGGTCCTTCGCATCGCAACCACCGCTCTCGAACTGAAGACCAGCGTTGCGAGCGTAACCATTCAGTCGGTTGAGGTAGTCACAAAGGTGTTCCGAGGACTCGCGCTTCGCAGAGTAGTAGCGAGCCTTCGCAGACTGGCTAACCTGCGAGCAGTAATACTTGATGAACGCATCGCTGAGTCGCTTCCACTGTCGCTTAGTCCTCTTCGGGAGTTGACGGTACCAGTGAAGGGCACCGTCCTGAAGGCTCAGCTCGAAAGCCATGCACCCCTCGTTTGGCGGAGTGTGCGTTCCCTTCATCTCGTAGACGAACGCTCGGAGCCACTGCATAGAGTTTTCACTCCGATTGCGGGCTCCCGAGAAGTTCTTGATCTGCGCGAGCGACCGGTGCGTAGCGATCTCGAGCCGAGGAGTCGAATTCAGTCGCTCCATCTCACTCACTTCACGCACTTGACGGGCCAACTCATCGCTCGGGTTGTCAAACCCATCCTCATAGTCGGTGTTGTCATTGTCGTCCTCGTCGGACGAGGAGTCATCGCGCGGCGTAAACCGGCGGCTCGAGCGTCGCGTGGAGCTTCGTTGCGTGCTCTGTTCGCGTCGCGAACCTTCGGACTCACGCGCAATGCGGTCCGCTCGACTCGCCGACCTTGGAGTCACCATGTGCGAGTCTTGGAAGGACGGCGAACCTTCGGTCTTGGCGGAGAACACTCCGTCCGTCGCTTGACTTCGGTTTGACCGCTCGGCAGACTTCTTGGGTGTCTGCGGCAGTGGGATATTCGAAGGATCAGCTTGCTCTCTTGCGGGGCGAGGACTCGGGGGGGTCCCAAAGTCAGGTCTGACTCACCGAAGCTCAGACGAAGCTTCCTTTACCACTTATGCAGCTACTTGCCGGCGAGACCCGGCGTCCAACCCTTGATCGAGACCTTGGACGGACGAGTTATTGGCTCACAGTCCATCGCTCGTAGGAGGGACACCGTGCCCTCGGCCACCTGGGTGACCGAGGTCGACTCAACGGGGTGTTGCAATTCCTCCTTCAGCTCAGCCCAAGTCGCTTGACGCGTCATCTCGGGATTGAACTGCCAGATCCACTCGCTCGACTCCATCATCTGCTCGAGCATTCTGCCGAACACCTTGTTCGCAGCTGGAGGACTGCTGTTCATAGCGGACCGACTTCCGCGGGATTCTTGAGGACCCTTAGTAACCTGCACCAGAGCCTCGAAGCCGAGGTATCGGTGCCATCCTCAAAGTCGTCGTCCGCATGGTCGGGTTTCGCCACTTCATCAAATTCCTCGACGAGGTTCCGGGACAAGGAACGCGAGCCTCCGCTACGTCCCGCGGACAGCATCGCATCTTCATCTCCGAACTCCTGCGTCGGCGCTGGAGTCTTCTTCTCCAGGTCATCATAGTCCATCATCATGTCATCCTTGGCGTCCGAATCTTCGTCGACCGACTCTTCGAAACTGACCGACCTTTCGGAGATCGTCGACAACCGAAACGTTAAGCCACACGCGATCGTTGACGAACCTTCGGCCGATCCTCGTCCCGACTTCACCGGCGTAGCTGGTACCGCTGGCTTGGACCCTTTCGCCATCTTGTTCTTGTTCTTGTTCTTGTTTCTTCTCCTCTTCTTCACTTCTTCTTCTTTTCTCCTCAATGCTCGTTGGACAAAACCTACACAGACCACACAATCGGTCACACCAGTCCCGGGTCGCAGCACCAGTTATCGTGTAGGAAAACACGAGTTTACGAGTCCTCGCCCTATCAACCGAAGTCTTTAGGACGAGCTCTACCAACAACACACGCCTACCCCGAAAGGTCGGCGATAGATTGTCGGGATAATAAACCTGAAGACCAGGCCCCATCCCTTATACGGGCTGGAATGTGCCTCCCTGTGTGTTGCGGGTCAGGTAGGTTTACCCTTACGTAAAGTATAAGAGCACCCTTAGCCACGAGCTAAGACTAGGGTGCAATGTGCAATGTCGTGCTTTCGCACTAAACCTCTGTGGTCCCTCAGAAAGGAAGGGTGCCAGGCCAATTGAAGCCTCTTACAGGGGCGCCGGGGCGAAGCCTCGGCTAGAAGTCAACTACACGGGGGGGGGGGGGGGGGCTTGCCTAACACCCAGTCAAACGTACAACTGTACACAGAGGTATCTAATACCTCCCAACACTCGGCCACCTACTCACTCTTGGCCTTACCAGGATGAACACTAGGTCAATGCACCTTATGCTCACCGGCAGACATACCCCGTGCAGCCGAGTGTTTCCAGACCCTACGCTAAGCTTAGCGACTTACCGTAGACGGACTTGACCCTTGTGTGGCTTGGGGGGAAATACTGCTCTCTTTAATGGTTAGAGGCCGTCAGGCCTCGCCTATAACCAATCCCTAATGTCTATACAAATATCAAGTGTGGACGGAGCTTTCGGGCTGATCGAAACTTCGTCCTAAATCCGAACTCCTACTGGGCATAAAGTGTACCCACTATGAAACTTCGGAGGCCTCGGCAGGCGGTTTATTTTGACCCGCCGAGACACTCTTGTCACTATCAATCTTCCTGGCACTACAGCGCGGGGAATGTGACCGACCAATCAGAGCCCTCAGTCATCCATCACTCGCAAGCTCAAGGCAGTTAGACTTCGGCCGGGACCTGCCCGGCCGCAGTCATTTCCCGATCTCATAGTCACAAGTGTCGTGGAAACGCTTCACGTGCCTCGCGCCGACGGTGCTGTCCGCTTCGTACAAGATCTTCGCCAAGCGAGCGTACCCATTCAGGCGCAGCAGGTAGTCGCAGATGCGCCCCCCCCCTCGTCCCGCGTGGCGGTGTAATATCGGTCTTCGGCAGATTGGTCATGCTGCGAGCAGTAGTACGCCATGAACGCCTCGCACAGCAGGGACCACTTGTTGCGCGTCTTTTTCGGGAGTTGGCGAACCCAGTTGCTGGCTCCGCTCTCCATTAGGAGTTGGAACGGCTCGCACCAGTGGTCTCGCGGGGTGTTGATTCCCTCCATCTCGTAGATGAACATTTTGAGCCACCGCAGCGATCGCTCACTGCGGTTTCGAGACCCGGAGAACTTCGTCAACTTGATCAGCGAGATGTGGTGTGTCAGCTTAACTCGCTGAGCTCCGTCTTCGTCTTCGCGCCGGTAAGATCGTCGGATCTGCACCGTCAGGTCTTCCCACGGGTCAGCGAAGTCGTGGCCCGTGTCATCGACGTCGTCGTCTTCATCGCCCGCGAGCGCAGGAGTGTCGAATCACCCACCTTCAATGTTCTTCTCGGCGTCACCATGTGCGAGTCCGCGAAGTACGGCGAGTCAGGCGTCTTGCTGAAGACTTGCTTGGTGTCCGGCGTCTGAATCTGGTACCTGCGGAGGCTTTTCGCGGCGTAGTCGGCAGCGGAACCAGACTCGGGTCAACGCCGTCCAGCTTCCGCACGGTCGTCGTTCCATGCACCCCGAACGAGTCCTTCAGCTTGCCTTCCACTTGATCAGCTCGGCGCTTACCTCAGCGAGCTCCCAGACTTCCAGAGCCACCTTCGACGGGACGCTGGTACCCTCGAAGCCCATCGCCACCAGCAGACGCTTGGTCTGCTCGCTGAGTTGGACCAAGCTGGAGCTGTAGATCGGAGACACCAGCTCTCTCTCGAGCGTCACCCACTTGGCACCGCCGACTTCCATCGGCGCGAACATCACCCCCCCCCCCCACGCGCTCGTAGAGACCATTAAGCGGCCGACTTGTCCCAGTATCTTGTACGCATTCGGAGTATCTCCGTTCACCGGCGGTCGATTTCCTGTGATCGGCAGCTCGTCGGGCGCCAGAACCTCGGCCGGAGTGACTTCGCCGAGTTCTGCATCAAGCCGGCAAGCAATCGGGCGCAGAGCATCCGGCTTACTGAAGAAAACCGTTACCTCGTCGACGTATTCATCCTCCAGCATCGGCGCTGGGCCCTTCATCTCCACTTCATCTTCACTTCCATCATCGCCAACCCCACTTCCATGATCACGATCGCCGACTCGGCCGAACTTCACTAAGCGCGGCGTGCTGGCCGTCGCCAGACTTCCGCTTCGCGCACGTGTCGGTGTCTTGACCATCTTCACTTGCTTGCTCGTTGACTTGAAAGGTGCCTAAGCGCCACAACCACGGGTCGCGACACCAGTTGTGGTGTAGTAGACGTGCTAAATCGCGTTAGCTTCCCACTCCCACACCAACAATACCTATACTAACGGGAGCGCAGGCTTGTAGGGTGATGCGAAGACCGCTCAGTCCGTTTACAGCGGTGCAGGGGTTACCGAAGCATCTACCAAGTTTTCGCTTCTTCTCCTTCTCCGCTTGACACGTGCCCTCCACCAAAGGATGGACGGCGGCTCTCGCCTTTTACAAAGCGCCGATGCGAAACTGCACCAGCTAAGTCGGGGGCGGGCCGAAAACCCGCGCTCGTACGCTCGACGATGTGAGATCGAGAAATCACTGCGGCCGGGCAGGTTCCGGCCGAAGTCTAACTGCCTTGAGCTTGCGAGTGATGGATGACTGAGGGCTCTGATTGGTCGGTCACATTCCCCGCGCTGTAGTGCCAGGAAGATTGATAGTGACAAGAGTGTCTCGGCGGGTCAAAATAAACCGCCTGCCGAGGCCTCCGAAGTTTCATAGTGGGTACACTTTATGCCCAGTAGGAGTTCGGATTTAGGACGAAGTTTCGATCAGCCCGAAAGCTCCGTCCACACTTGATATTTGTATAGACATTAGGGATTGGTTATAGGCGAGGCCTGACGGCCTCTAACCATTAAAGAGAGCAGTATTTCCCCCCAAGCCACACAAGGGTCAAGTCCGTCTACGGTAAGTCGCTAAGCTTAGCGTAGGGTCTGGAAACACTCGGCTGCACGGGGTATGTCTGCCGGTGAGCATAAGGTGCATTGACCTAGTGTTCATCCTGGTAAGGCCAAGAGTGAGTAGGTGGCCGAGTGTAGGGAGGTATTAGATACCTCTGTGTACAGTTGTACGTTTGACTGGGTGTTAGGCAAGCCCCCCCCCCCCCCCCCGTGTAGTTGACTTCTAGCCGAGG
>NW_009258117.1:5531946-5650640 GCF_000149755.1 Phytophthora sojae
TCCTGTAACGCTCTTCACCAAAGTGCGTACAAATTTTGGCTCTTCCTGTAACACATTGCGCGTTTTCTGCAATGGGGGATGCTTCGTCATACAAACCCCAATATGTTTCGCTGCGCTAAACTGGCCGGCGCTCGTCAAAGCATACTGGTTTTTCCTTGATGCAGGTAGCTCGCTTACAAAACACTAGAACCACGACAAGATCACCTTGTTGTAGGCGAGTTTCTGTAGATTTGCGGCATATTTTTAAATTTCTGAGAGGATGTCTAGTAAAAAAGTTATGACCATTTTTCCGCGGAAAAAGTAAAACATTGCGGTAAACTGGTCGAGCACCTTAGACTACTTTAGGATTTGTTCACACCAGGTCGATGGCGCGCTTCGCTCGAGAATCTAATGGTAGATGCTCGGGATGAAAGACTGATCCGACGGTTCGACAACGACCTCCGTTGTCCGTAAGGGATGCCCACCACAATTTCACCCTCATCAGGATCGTCATGCATGACAAAGAATGCCGATCCATTGTCACGAGTCGTAAACGGGTCGAACCCTGCGGCGGAAGTACCGAACATGGCCACACGCGACGGCGGCGGAGGCATCGGCAAGTTCTCGGTCGATAATGCCTCCGCGAGACGATCGTAGTTCACCGAGTGGTGGTTCACCACGCTCCGGCCGAGCGCCAAACGACGGCCCTCTAAACGCATATCCGACAGCGAGCCCCGATCTGCACTATCAGCCCGCAGGAAGTACGACGCCGTGTTGAAGTCGCTCGTCGTACTGATCTCATTCGACAGCGCCTGCGCCAGCCTCTGGTCCAGCAGTGCCATACGCGTGGCGATGTTGGCCAAGGCAATGGACGGTTGGATGACCAGCACTCCCTGGGCCTTCATCTCCTTGCTGAACTTGCAGTCCGGGACAAGCGCGATCATACGCGGGTGTGAGGCACCGAGCAAAGACTTGAGCAGTTGCACGTTCTCGCGTGTGCGGTTGGCGTCGCCTGTGAAGATGAGGACGTCGGCCGACGACATGGCCTGCGCGTTGTCACGGTCCTTGAGGGTGTTCTTGTACGAGATGAGCTCGCCCTTGGCGGTACGCGAGAGAATGGTCTCGTTCATCTTCTTCCACTTGCTGGTGCGCTCCTCGTCCAGCAGAGGCACGTTGACTTGCGCTCCGTAGAGCGACAAGTTGAGCGCGATCTCAAAGGCAGCTTCGTCGTCACCGATCACAACTGCGTTTTTCACCTTGTAGAATGGCAACGGCGCGTGGGGGTCTGCACCTTCATGCAGTGTAAACCGGCTGGCTGTGCTGACTCTGACAGAGGCGCGACTGCGACGATCTTTGTGGTCACCTTCGTCCCCATCGTTGTCAGCATCCAAATCCTTCATATCTGCGCTCGCTTTCTCGTCGTGGTCTTCTGCTGCCCGGTCTGCGAGTGTTTCACCAGCTCGGCTCAAACCCATCGCACACAGCACGGGGCCAACGATCTGGTTCACCACCACAGCAGCCACGATAGTGGCCGCAAACTCAGCAGCCCACGGTTCACTGCTCATCGCCTTCACCTCGTTGGCCAAACCCAGCGCCACACCAGCCTGCGGCGTCATCGTCAACCACAAGTTGTTGTACTGCCGGGGCGTGAGCTTCAACAGGAAGCGTCCACCGAAGTAGCATGCGATGAAGATCGCCACGTATCGAAGCAAGACGTACACCGTCATGAGCGGAATGGCCGCCACCACTTGGTCCAGCTTCAGAGCCGCGCCCGTCATGACGAAGAACGGCAGGAACAAGTAGGGAGCGGCGGTGTCGAGGATCACGTGCATGTCGTGACGGATGGCAGTTTGGTGTCCGGCGATGCACGAAGCGATCATGAGCACGAGCAGCGGCTCAAACTTAATCTCCCACGAGAGACCGTAGGCTGCAGCGGTTGCCTTGGCAACCGTAGAGGTAGAGATGTAGAACACATACCCCATAGTCAACCAGATCAAACCCTTCAAGCATAGCGTCGCATACGGCGTCAGCAATGAGGAAGACTCGGTGCTTGCTTTGCCCTGCTCGACATCCTCGTCGAAAGCGTTGTGTGGGTGCGGCTGGCTATCCACGTCGATGATTGAGGGCTTCGAGTCCGTCTTCTGGTTGTAGTAGAGCGGGTTGTTGGGCGCGTGGCCGTCGCAGTACTCGGCATGTTCGCCGTGGTGAGTCTCACCGCCCGGAATCATGAAGATCAAGTAGGTAAAGCCCGCTAGGATCACACCGAGAAGCACGTTCGACATTACGATGCCCAGTGTGAACATGAGGTTGCTCACTGACACATTCAACTCGGCGCAGTAGATGGAGCACACGATACGAGAGACCGAAAACGACACCAGCACCACGAACTCCGCCGTCATCGTCGCGCCCAGCATCAGACTCGTGAACGGACCCACGCTGTTGAGCTCGATCTTGATGGCCATCACAGTCGCAGGCGAGCCCAGCACCGAGATGGACCCGAACATGAGCGCGATACCCAACTGGCATAGGAATCCCATGTCGTCGTAGAAGAAGGCGCTCTCCGTCAGCAAAATCGCAGCGGTCAGGATGATCATGGCCGTCACGTAGAGAGCACCCAACAGAATCATGATTGACTTGAGCTGCGGTCGCAATTCCGGAAGGTAAATTTCTTGGCCAGCCTGGAACGAGATGAACGACAGCGCCAGAGCGCTCACGTAGCTCGACAACATATTCACGAGGCCATCCGTCAGCAGGTTGGTCACGAACGGTCCGGCGATGATGCCGATGACCAGGTAGCCCGTGATGAGAGGCAGCTTGAAAAACTTGGGGAAGAAGAGTCCGAGCGGGTGGGCCGCCACCAGGACGATGACGAACGCGAGACCATAGCGGAGGGTGTCGATGGTGTTGTTCCACGAGTTGAAGGGCACGGTTTTGTCCTCGTCCCCGGTGGCACCGCTTAATCGACGCATAGTGACGTCGTGATCATGAGTAAGACCCGTGACACCTTCCCGCACTTGTGTATCGGCGGAGACCACTGCGAAAGTTGAAGCGGCCGCGATAAGCACGAGTGCGAGCGCGCATGGGCGCGAGACTGCACGTCGGACTGATGCACACTCTGTCGGCATCAGGCCCGCTTTTCTAAGGTTCCGTTCGTTGAGCGTGATCAAATGCCGTGCCCGAAGGTGAAAGGCGGAATGAAGTTGCCACGATGTCGTGGCTTGACCGATGTCTCGCTTTTCTGATCGTCTATCCCCCTCCACAACCCCTCAACTGGACAGGACACAGTCCATGCATGGAGTCCATGTGGCGCCACCACCCGGGCGCTTCCTCGTGGTTCGTGCCAGTTCAGCAGGATAACCCTCCGAGAAAAGCTCACTGCCGACGCCACCATACTACACGTACGTACGCGAATACTAAACTAAACCGCAAACTTCCTCATCTGTCGAGTTTACCTCTGGCCCTACAAACGATCACTCCGACCTTTTAGGTAGATTAAAACAGCAAAAGGATTAAGCTTGCCACACATGGAAGCGAGTTTAAGGGCTGTAACGTAGCGTACCTATTCTGCAGATACATGTACGGTTGCCGCAAGAGCGGTCGTGGCGTTGTCGCTGTCAATGGCGCAAGTTGAAGGGCCTACATGAACGCGTTTCCGCCGACGCGCTTTCCTCGGCCTCCTCCACCAATTCGCACGCGACTCGATCGCAGCTGACGCGGTGCTCCATGGAAACTCACTCTGAAGCTCCCACGAGACGCATACGGCCCGTGGTGGTCGCTCAGAACGATCTCCTCCGCGTTGTCGTGGTCGTCGAGCATGACGAAGAACTCGGATCCGCTCCGTTCGCGCTGGAACGGGTCGAAGCCGGCAGCAGATGTACCGAACATGGCCACGCGAGAGGGTGGCGGAGGCAACGGCAAGTTCGCAGTCGCCAATGCCTCGGCGAGGCGGTCGTAGTTCACCGAGTGGTGGTTCACCACGCTCCGACCAAGCGCCAAGCGACGGCCCGCCAAATGCATCTCCGACACCGATTCACGGTGGCCACTATCGGCCCGCAAGAAGTACGAGGCCGTGCTGAAGTCGCTCGTCGTACTGGTCTCGTTCGAAAGAGCCTGAGCCAGCTTCTGGTCCAGCAGTGCCATGCGCGTTGCTATGTTGGCCAAGGCGATGGATGGCTGGATCACGAGCACTCCCTGCTCCTTCATCTCCTTGCTGAACTTGCAGTCCGGCACGAAGGCAATCATACGCGGGTGCGACGAGCCCATCAACGACTTCAACATGCGAATGTTCTCACGCGTACGGTTGGCGTCGCCTGTGAAGATGAGGACGTCCGCCGACGACATGGCCTGCGCGTTGTCACGGTCCTTGAGGGTGTTCTTGTACGAGATGAGCTCGCCCTTGGCGGTACGCGAGAGAATGGTCTCGTTCATCTTCTTCCACTTGCTGGTGCGCTCCTCGTCCAGCAGAGGCACGTTGACTTGCGCTCCGTAGAGCGACAAGTTGAGCGCGATCTCAAAGGCAGCTTCGTCGTCACCGATCACAACTGCGTTTTGCACCTTGTAAAAATGCTGCAGCACTTGCGGGTCGTCGTTGCCATAGAACATGGTAGGCGTTGAGAATCGTCGACTCACTTCAAACTGACTCACACTGTTTGAGCCGCCACCGTCGTGATTGTCATTGCTCAGGGCATCCTTTTCCTTTTCGTCACTAGGCGCGTCTCCTTCTGCAAGTCGGTCTTGCAAGGTTTCTCCCGCTCGGCTCAAACCCATCGCACACAGCACGGGGCCAACGATCTGGTTCACTACCACAGCAGCCACGATCGTCGCCGCGAACTCGGCAGCCCAAGTATCACTGCTCATCGCCTTCACCTCGTTGGCCAAACCCAAAGCCACACCAGCCTGCGGTGTCATCGTCAACCACAAGTTGTTGTACTGCCGGGGCGTGAGCTTCAACAGGAAGCGACCTCCGAAGTAGCATGCGATGAAGATCGCCACGTATCGAAGCAAGACGTACACCGTCATGAGCGGAATGGCCGCCACCACTTGGTCCAGCTTCAGAGCCGCGCCCGTCATGACGAAGAACGGCAGGAACATGTAGGGAGCGGCGGTGTCGAGGATCACGTGCATGTCGTGACGGATGGCAGTTTGGTGTCCGGCGATACACGAAGCGACCATGAGCACGAGCAGCGGCTCAAACTTGATCTCCCACGAGAGACCGTAGGCTGCAGCGGTTGCCTTGGCAACCGTAGAGGTAGAGATGTAGAACACATACCCCATTGTCAGCCAAATGAAGCCCTTCAGCGCCAGAGAAGCGTTGGGCGACAGCACCGAATCGTGTTGCAACTCGTCCGCAGTGCACTCGTCCGCGCCGTTGTGAGGGTGCGGCGTCATATCCGGGTTTGAAGCCGAAAGTTTGTCGCCCGTCTTCTGGTCGTAGTAGGTTGATCCGGGTCTTGCGTCGCCGTGGTCAGCTCCGTGATGCTCATCGTGGTGGTGGTGCTCTCCTCCCGGAATTTTGAAAATTAGGATCGTCACGCCGGCCAGGATAACGCCCACCAGCACGTTGGCTCCGACGATACTCATCGTGTACATGAGGTTCAGCATCGACACGTCCAGCTTGGCGCAGTAGATGGAGCACACGATACGCGAGATCGAGAACGACACTAGCACGACGAACTCCGCCGTCATTGTAGCGCCCAGCATCAAGCTTGTAAAGGGGCCAACGCTGTCTAGTTCAATTTTGATAGCCATCACGGTCGCAGGCGAGCCTAGCACCGAGATGGACCCGAACATGAGCGCAATACCCAACTGACAGCTCAGTGCTAGGTCGTCGTAGAAGAAGGCGCTTTCCACCAGCAGCGTCACGGACGTCAGGATGATCATTGCCGTCACGTAAAGAGCACCCAACAGAATCATGATAGCCTTGAGCTGCGGTCGCAATTCCGGAAGGTAAATTTCTTGGCCAGCCTGGAACGAGATGAACGACAGCGCCAGAGCGCTCACGTAGCTCGACAACATATTCACGAGGCCATCCGTCAGCAGGTTGGTCACGAACGGTCCGGCGATGATGCCGATGACCAGGTAGCCCGTGATGAGAGGCAGCTTAAAAAACTTGGGGAAGAAGAGTCCGAGCGGGTGCGCCGCCACCAGGACGATGACGAAGGCGAGGCTGTAGCGGAGGGTGTCGATGGTGTTGTTCCACGAGTTGAAGGGCACGGTTTTGTCCTCGTCCCCGGTGGCACCGCTTAATCGACGGATAGTGGCGTCAACTTGACCGTTAACAGCATCGTTGTCGCGCAGAGTTGGATGACCCGAGGCGACCTGGAACGAGCAAACCACAACGAGAAATAACACGAGTGGAAACGCGCTTGGGTGTAGCCCAACGACGCGGTTCTTCAAGGAACTCATGCTCGTCTCTGGCGTTGGAATTTGAACAATGCTGCGATCGAATCCGAGGTTGAAGCGAGTGTTTGGGATATCGATGGCAAATTGCAGAATGAACTCGCCGCAGCTGCTACATCACTCGATAAGCTGCAAAGTGACGGCGCGAGCGTTGGGAGGCGAAGCGATGGATCGTTCGCCTTAATTAATCACGGCAATGTCTCGAGTTTCCATCCTTCAAGGGGACGAAGCACCGTATAGCTGTTTTCCGCCGGCAGTTCCTCCAGGTTCTTATGTATTCGACGGCCCATTACAGATAGCACACCGAGATAAGCGGCGTTTCCGAGCCATAAGTTGGGTGGGCCGTATGCCGAGAAAATCTCTTGTGTGATAGTTAATGGCTGAGGACTTTACTAACTTTACCACATCACGGCTCGAAGCGTTGAACTCCCAACAATAACGCGAAGAGCAGATTAATTTCCAGACTAAATTTAGGTTTGACGAACAAATGCGTTATCGGCGATAACTTATCGAGCCACTGGGCCTAGAACCCGGGCTTGCGACCTGGGGTGCGTCTTCCCCGGCCTCCTCCAGCGCCACCGCGCTGTTGGACGCGACTGGCCCCGAATTGAATCGATGATCGCTGCAGACTCAGTCTCGAGTTTCCACGCGTAGAGTACGGTCCGTGCTGGGCATCCAGAATGAGCTCCTCACCTTCCTCCTCGTCGTGCATGACAAAGAACTCGGAGCCAGCTCGTTCCCGTTGGAAAGGGTCGAAGCCAGCAGCAGATGAAGTACCGAACATGGCCACACGCGACGGCGGAGGAGGCATCGGCAGGTTCTCCGAGTGCAGCGCGTCCGCGAGACGATCGTAGTCAACCGAGTGGTGGTTTACCACGTTGCGGCCAAGCGCCAAGCGACGGCCCTCCAGACGCATGTCCGACAACGAGCCACGCTCTCCACCGTCAGCGCGCAAGAAGTACGACGCCGTGTTGAAGTCGCTCGTCGTACTGATCTCGTTGGACAAGGCCTGCGCCAGCTTCTGATCCAGCAGAGCCATACGCGTTGCGATATTGGCCAGGGCTATCGACGGCTGGATAACCAGCACTCCCTGGGCCTTCATCTCCTTGCTGAACTTGCAGTCCGGGACAAGCGCGATCATACGCGGGTGTGAGGCACCGAGCAAAGACTTGAGCAGATGCACGTTCTCGCGGGTGCGGCTGGCGTCACCCGTGAAGATGAGGACGTCCGCCGACGACATGGCCTGCGCGTTGTCGCGGTCCTTGAGGGTATTCTTGTACGAGATGAGGTCGCCCTTAGCAGTGCGCGAGAGGATGGTCTCGTTCATCTTCTTCCACTTGCTGGTGCGCTCCTCATCCAGCAGAGGAACATTCACCTGGGCTCCGTAGAGCGACAGCTCCAGTGCGACCTCGAAGGCAACTTCATCATCACCAATGACGACAGCGTTCTGCACCTTGTAGAACGGCAGTAGCGACCGCGGATCTCCGTTGCCGAGCGTGACAGCCGGACTCGACGCCCGACGGCTAACCTCGAACTGGCTGATGCTGCTGAGACCGCCACCGTGGATGTTGCTGAAACGACTGCCCCGCACGCTCTTGTCCATGCTGTCCATGTCGTCCTTGGGGTTGTCCGACACCATCATACGGTCTGCCAGCGTTTCACCCGCTCGACTCAAGCCCATCGCACACAGCACAGGACCAACGATCTGGTTCACCACCACGGCGGCCACGATCGTCGCTGAGAACTCGGCGGCCCACGATTCATCGCTCATCGCCTTCACCTCGTTGGCCAACCCCAAGGCCACACCAGCCTGCGGCGTCATGGTCAGCCACAAGTTGTTGTACTGCATCGGGGTAAGCTTGAGCAGGAAGCGTCCACCGAAGTAGCAGGCGATGAAGATCGCCACGTAGCGCAGAACAACGTACAGACTCATCAAGGGGATGGCAGCCAGCACTTGGTCCAACTTCAGAGCAGCTCCGGTCATGACGAAGAACGGCAGGAACATGTACGGCGCCACCGTGTCGAGGATCACGTGCATGTCGTGGCGAATTTCAGTTTTGTGCCCGGCAATGCAGGACGCAATCATGAGCACAAGAAGCGGCTCAAGCTTGATCTCCCACGATAGACCGTAAGCTGCAGCGGTCGCCTCAGCGAGGAGAGAGGTCGAAATGTAGAACACGTAGCCCATCGACAGCCAGATGAAGCCCTTGAGAGACAACACGGCCTTGGGCGACAGCATGCCAGCAGGTTCGTGCTGCAGCTCGTCCACAGAGCACTCGTCCGCGCCGTTGTGAGGGTGCGGCGTCATATCCGGGTTCGTGGTGGAAATCTTGTCCCCAGTCTTCTGGTCGTAGTAGGTCGAGCCGGGTCTTGCCTCGCCGTGGTCGGCGCCATGGTGCTCGTCGTGGTGCTGCTCTCCTCCGGGTATCTTGAAAATCAGGATAATCACGCCGGCCAGGAAACCGCCGACCAGGATGTTGGCCCCCACAATGCTCATCGTGTACATCAAGTTCAGCATCGACACGTCCAGCTTGGCGCAGTAGATGGAGCACACGATACGCGAGATCGAGAACGACACCAGCACCACGAACTCCGCCGTCATCGTCGCGCCAAGCATCAGACTCGTGAACGGACCCACACTGTTGAGCTCGATCTTGATGGCCATCACGGTCGCAGGTGAGCCGAGTACCGAGATGGACCCGAACATGAGCGCGATACCCAACTGGCATAGGAATCCCATGTCATCGTAGAAGAAGGCGCTCTCCGCCACCAGAATTGCAGAGGTTAGGATGATCATAGCCGTCACGTAGAGAGCGCCCAGCAGAATCATGATGGACTTGAGTTGCGGTCGCAATTCCGGCAGGTAGATCTCCTGACCGGCCTGGAACGAGATGAACGATAGCGCCAGCGCACTCACGTAGCTCGACAACATGGTGACGAGCCCCTCTGACAAAAGATTCGAGACAAAAGGTCCGGCAATAATGCCAATCACCAGGTATCCCGTGATGAGCGGCAGCTTGAATAATTTAGGGAAAAAGAGTCCGAGCGGGTGGGCGGCCACGAGCACGACAACAAAGGCGAGAACATACTGGAGGGTGTCGATGGCACTGCTCCACGAGTTGAACGGGATGGTTTTGCTCTTGTCCTCGCCACCTCCGCTCAGTCGGCGGCTGTAGTCGACATCGTCGTCATCCGCGGCTTCCCGCAGAGCAAAGTGGCCTGAGGCTCCATGCAAGGAAGAGGCCACGACCAGCGAAAGCGCGGCCAAGAGCACCGTCGAGCGCCTTGTGCAGGCCTGGAACGGCATCTCCTTGAAGCTTTTTTTTTTCTTTTTCTTCGAGGAGAGCTTGGAGCTGCCGACGGTAAATCCTAGAATGAACGAACACTGTGGAGGTATCCGCAAGCGCACGTGCCTGGCCAAGCGATTGGCTTTGGGCTGGTGAGAAATATACCCGGATGGAGATGGAGACCATCTGGCCATCATGGACTGCATCCGAGGACGCAGTGCCGCGGGACGACGATCCGGCTCGTTGTGCTTTGGTCGCCAACTTGGCGATTCCAACTCGCAGAAGGGGCTCGGCTGCACCGGCGATGCAGGTCACCTGAGACATCGCTAGTGCAGCTCCGATTAAAAGTCGCTTAATCAAGGGTGGCTTGACAAGCGCGTTTATACTGTACCTAAATGGCAGCAGCACCAAGGAAATGGCAACTTCTCGCAGGAAACGCCTGGTTGCGGTGTGCCCACTTGGCTTCAGGGCCACACAGATGATCGCTCTCCAAATCCCCAAATCTTGGAATCTTCACGCTCCACTGGCCCTCCATTTCGTCTTTTCGCTAGAATTCGCCCGCAATCCGGTCCGGGAATTACGAATTGAAAAATACAGGCGTCCCCGGGCTAGTCCCGGCTGTATATTTTAATGTACCTCACACAGGAAGTACAAGCAGTTCTCAAGATTTGCGCGCTACTTCTGCAAACATATTGATTTAGATGAATGTACAGCGAGACCTACTGCGACAAGTGGCACGTTGCGGGAATACCTCCACCGTATTCTTGTGCTAAGCTTGTAGTAAGTCAGTACATACTCATCTATGTTCAGACCGCGTGAATCTTGTTGATTCGCAAACATCATAAGTACCACTGTGGCGAATAGGCCGGGGACGCCTGTAGGTACAGCTGCTAAAGTAAACAATGAGCGAACAACAACTACAGTATTGTATTATAATTACATGTACGACTTGTCCCAGTTGGTTTTGCTGCATTTTCTGGGGATTTCGAGCTGGATAGCCTGGTGTATGACACTGTAATGGAGACGGTCACAATGACCCGCTTTGCTGCACTTGGTGACACCAAGTTGGTGTCCAGTGCCCATTTAACAGCAGCAGAGCTTCGGGATCAATTCGTTATCTTGGTCGGCGACTTAGTTAGTGGCGCAGAGCACTGCTGAGATACGATATGCTACAAGATCTCACTGGTATCACAAGGAAGGAGCTACGTACGCCCGCGAGTACACCGCTATGTTGCCGGCGTCTGTTGCACAATAGGTTAGTGCTGGTCATACAGTGTAGCTACCTCATGTACTGTAGCTGGTCGCGTGTTGCATGGTTGTCTCGAAATATATGCTCGCGTTTGCGCCGAGTACGTGTACCCATCGAAACCCATCGGACCAAGCTCGCCTGTCACTTTGCAACGGGATCATCTTGCGTTCTCTCAAAGTTGCGCCATTTTCAGTAGGCTCGTGCATATCCTAGAGACTTATTAGCGTACGACCACCGTAGGCAGAGGTGCAGATGTGCGCGTCTCCGGGTGTAGATAGATTGCCGACTAAATCACAACATATTCAATTCAAAAGCGCCATTTACAGTACATGCGCCTGGGATATTGTACTGTAGCTGGTCGAGTACGGTACATACATGAGCTTCGGTTGCTGTCTTCATCAGTTGTTCGTCACCATAATCTGTTCATCGTTTCGTCACAATAATTGAATTGAGCAGTTTTAATTACAATCAATTGTTTTCAAATTAACCATTTTAGCTACAATTGATTCAAACATTTAAAATACATTTTGAACACTTCAATAATTGGATTGGTTCCAATTTTTGAATTGAAACAATGATTGTTGCTCGAAAGTTCGTGTGGCCAATGGGATCGCCCGACCTCTACCGCCCCCACTCGCTTCAGTCTCCAAGTTGAGTTGGGGAGCTCCTCGTCGTCGTCAGCCAGTCAGCCAAGCCAGCCCCGCTAAGAGCCATGAGGAGCGACGTGACCGCGGCGGAAGTGGCGTTGCTGCAGCGGCCGTTCGTGCGCGGCGAGAGCGACATCTTCGCGTACCTGACGGCGCTCATGAAGCAGCGCACGCTCATCTTCGACGGCGGCATGGGCACCATGATCCAGACGCACAAGTTCACGGAGGAGGACTTCCGCGGCGAGCGCTTCCAGGACTCACCGTGCCTCGTCAAGGGCAACAACGACCTGCTGTCCATCACGCAGCCGCAGGTCATCAAGGACATCCACAAGCAGTACATGCAGATCGGCCGAGCGCAGCTCATCGGCACCAACACCTTCTCGGGCACGACCATCGCCCAGGCCGACTACCAGATGGAGCACCTGGTCTACGAGCTCAACTACGAGTCCGCCAGGCTCGCGCGCGAGGCCGCGGACGAGGTCACGGCGCTGGACCCGCTGCGCCCGCGCTTCGTGGCCGGCTCCATCGGCCCCACGAACCGCACGCTGTCCATCTCCCCCAACGTGGAGGACCCGGGCTTCCGCAACGTCACGTTCGACGAGCTCGTGGACGCGTACTACACGCAGGTGGAAGGTCTGGTGGACGGTGGCAGCGACATCCTCCTGGTGGAGACCATCTTCGACACGCTGAACGCCAAGGCTGCCGTTTTCGCCATCAACAAGTACCAGGAGGCCACGGGCAAGAAGCTGCCGCTGTTCATCTCCGGTACTATCGTGGACATGAGTGGACGCACGCTGTCGGGCCAGACCACCGAGGCGTTTTACGTCAGTCTGCGCCACTCAAAGCCCTTCTGCATCGGGTTGAACTGCGCGCTGGGCGCCAACCAGATGAAGCCGTTCCTGCAGCGTCTGTCGAACGTGGCCGAGTGCTTCGTGTCTGTCTACGCAAACGCCGGTCTGCCGAACGCCATGGGTGGCTACGATGACACCCCCGCTATGATGGCCGAGTACTGCGAGGAGTTCTCCAAGGACCGCCTGATCAACATGATGGGCGGATGCTGCGGCACGACGCCCCAGCACATTGAGGCTATTGCCATCATGGCTGCCAAGTACGAGCCGCGCCCGCTCCCTGAGCTCAAGGAGCCGTTCATGTGGCTCTCGGGTCTCGAGGACATGATTGTGACCAAGGAGCGCTTCAGCTTCTTGAACGTCGGTGAGCGATGCAATATCTCCGGCTCGCTGCGTTTCAAGCGCCTCATCATGAAGGGCGACTACGGTACAGCCATGGACGTCGCGCGGCAGCAGGTGGAGGACGGCGCGATGGTCATCGATGTGAACGTCGACGACGGTATGCTCGACGGTGTGGCAGCCATGGAGCGGTTCCTGAAGATCGCTGTGACGGAGCCCGATGTTGCCAAGGTTCCATTCATGGTCGACTCGTCCAAGTTCCACATTGTGGAGGCCGGTCTTAAGTGTGTCCAGGGCAAGTGCATTGTGAACAGTATCTCGCTCAAGGTCGGCAAGGAGCTGTTCATGGAGCACGCGCGCATCGTCAAGAGCCACGGTGCCGCCGTGGTGGTTATGGCCTTCGACGAGGAGGGCCAGGCAGCCACTGAAGCCGAGAAGGTGCGCATTTGCAAGCGCTCGTACGATATTTTGGTGAACGAGGTGGGCTTCCCGCCGGAAGACATCATCTTCGACCCCAACATTCTGACGGTCGCTACGGGTATGGAGGAGCACAACAACTACGGTGTGGACTTCATCAACGCTTGCCGAGTCATCAAGGAGCAGAACCCCTACTGTAAGATCAGTGGCGGTGTGTCCAACCTGTCGTTCGGTTTCCGAGGCGTGAACGTCATTCGTGAGGCGATCCACAGTGTTTTCTTGTACCACGCAGTCAAGGCTGGCATGGACATGGGTATTGTGAACGCAGCCATGCTTGAGGTGTACGACGATATCCCGAAGGATCTACTGAAGCTGGTCGAGGATGTGGTCCTTAACCGTCACCCAGACGCCACTGAGGCGCTTCTGGACCGTTCGCTGATTGAGAAGGAGAAGGCCGACGCTGCAAAGAAGGGCGGTGCTGTGGCCGGCGGTGGCAACAAACAGGAGTGGCGTACCAAGCCTATCGGGGAGAGGCTTACGCACGCGCTTGTGAAGGGCATTTCGGAGTTCATTGACCAGGATGTGGAGGAAATGCGCAAGGTTGCTGAGAAGCCCCTTGATGTGATCGAAGGCCCGCTCATGGACGGCATGAACGTCGTGGGCCAGCTTTTCGGATCGGGCAAGATGTTCTTGCCGCAGGTCATCAAGTCTGCGCGTGTCATGAAGAAGGCCGTGGCCTACTTGCTTCCGTTCATGGAGGAAGAGAAGAACCAGCGCCGGCTTGCGAACACGGCCAACGGTATCGCGAACGAAGAAGAGGACGAGGACTCGCAGTACGCTGGCAAGGTGCTGATTGCTACCGTGAAGGGCGATGTCCACGATATCGGCAAAAACATTGTGGGTGTGGTGCTTGGCTGCAACAACTACAAGATCATCGACCTGGGTGTCATGGTCCCGTGTGAGGACATCCTGGCTGCGGCTAAGGAGCACAACGTCGATGTGATCGGACTGTCGGGTCTAATCACGCCCTCTCTGGATGAGATGGTGTACGTTGCGCGCGAGATGAACAAGGCCGGTCTGAAGATCCCTCTGATTGTTGGTGGCGCTACGACCTCGAAGATGCACGCAGCAGTAAAGATCGCCCCGCACTACTCGACCCCCGAGCACCCCGTGATGCACGTGCTGGATGCTTCTCGCAGTGTTGTTGTGGTCGGCAACTTGCTTCGTCAGGACGAGGAGCGCGATGAGTTTGTTGAGGAGGTCATGGAGGAGTACGAAGAGATGCGCGAGGACTACTACGCGTCTCTGGATGACATCAAGCTGATTAGCTTCGGAGATGCCAAGGCCAAGAGCTACCAGATCGACTACGTGGCCAAGCCTCCCTTCGAGAAGATTAACCGCGTGGGTCTGCACGTCATCGAGGACCTGCCTCTCGAGGATTTGGTGCCGTTCATCGACTGGAACCCGTTCTTCCAGACCTGGGAGCTGCGCGGTCGCTACCCGAACCGTGGATACCCGAAGATTTTCGACGATGAGACGGTTGGTGCCGAGGCTCGCAAGGTGTTCGACGAGGCGCAGAAGCTGCTGCAGGAGATCATGGACAAGAAGCTGCTTCGTGTGCGCGGTGTGTCGGGTATCTTCCCCGCGTACCGCGAGGGCGAGGACGTGATCGTGTGCGACCCGAAGAACCCGGAGCAGGAGATCTCCAAGTTCTGCATGCTGCGCCAGCAGGCCGAGAAGGAGACGAGCGACCCGTACATGTCGTTGGCCGACTTCATCGCGCCCAAGGGTGTCGGCGGCCAGGACTACGTCGGTGGCTTCGCTGTCGGTGTGTTCGGCGTGGAGGAGATGGCCGCCAAGTTCGAGGCCGACCACGACGACTTCAACAAGATTATGTCCCAGGCCATTGGGGACCGTCTGGCCGAGGCGTTCGCCGAGTACATCCACCGCGAGATGCGTGTCAAGGACTGGGGCTACGCGGCCGACGAGGTGCTGGACAAGGAGGACCTGCTGAAGGTCAAGTACGACGGCATCCGTCCTGCCCCGGGCTACCCGTCGCAGCCCGACCACACGGAGAAGCGCGCGCTGTGGGACCTGCTCAGGGCGGACGAGTTGATCGGCCTGAGCCTTACGGACAGCTACATGATGCTGCCCGGCTCGGCCGTCAGCGCGCTGTGCTTCGCGCACCCGGACTCGCAGTACTTCGCCGTGGGCAAGATCGGCAAGGATCAGGTCGTCGAGTACGCCAAGCGCAAGGGCCAGACGCTCGAGGAGACGGAGCGCTGGCTGGCGCCGATCCTCGGCTACGACCGCTCGGCCTAATGTGGCTACATCTTCATTGAACCGACCCTGCGGCGTTGAGTTGCGGTCTATCGGTTCCTCTGCGGCTGGACGTCAAGGACGATAGAAATGCCAACGGAGAGGCGGGCACCCCTGCAACTTAGGCCTGCCTGCTCCGCTGCCATTCCTGCGTGCATCACCTACCGTATGTTGCACGGAGCTATTCGCTCAGTTGAGCTTCTTGAGCGAATGGCCAAGTCCAGACGACCAGCTTAGCAGACGCCGCCGTTAGGACGCGCGCCTTGCGTTGCGCAGGACGAGTAGCTAGTGAACCTTTCGTTCAACACGACACTCGTGCATTTACATTCTGTATGATGGCACCTTGCATTGCGTTTCCTGGCGAACCGCCCTTGTTCTTGTGTATGCCGCCAGCTTCCGTGTACTTTGAAGACATAAAACCCCTTCAAGATCGGGCCCATTTACGTCAACTTGAAGTTGATTTGTGTAAAAACGCGCCTCTCTTGTGCCCAACTTGAACCGCCACCTCCGACGCCGCCAGTCCGCAATCTCCGGTGGTCAAGGCAAGGCAAGAGAGTTAGTTATACATGTGGCGCGTGGGCGGCTCCTCCGTGGGCCCGAGCGCGCGCCGCGCCGCCGCCGCCGCCGCCTCCCGCCTGCCGCTGCTGCGCGCGCTGAGCACGAGGCTGGACGAGTCCGCGTACCCGGCGCAGTGGCTCAAGATGGCCACCAAGGAGCTCAAGGGCAAGGATCCGACCACGCAGCTGCTCTGGAAGACGCCCGAGGGCATCCCCATTAAGCCCCTGTACACGCAGGGCGACCTGGAGGGGCTGGACGTCGCGCAGGCGCCCGGCACCTTCCCCTTCACGCGCGGGCCCTACGCCTCCATGTACACGGCCAAGCCCTGGACCGTGCGCCAATACGCCGGCTTCAGCACGGCCGAGGAGTCCAACGCCTTCTACCGGAAGAACCTGGCGGCCGGCCAGCAGGGCCTGAGCGTGGCCTTCGACCTGGCCACCCACCGCGGCTACGACTCGGACCACCCGCGCGTGCACGGCGACGTGGGCATGGCGGGCGTGCCCATCGACTCGATCGCCGACATGAAGGTGCTGTTCGACGGCATCCCGCTGGACAAAATGTCCGTGTCCATGACCATGAACGGCGCCGTGCTGCCCATTCTGGCCATGTACATCGTCACGGCCGAGGAGCAAGGAGTGGACCAGAAGCTGCTGTCGGGCACCATCCAGAACGACATCTTGAAGGAGTTCATGGTGCGCAACACCTTCATCTACCCGCCGGCGCCCAGCATGCGGATCATCCAGGACATCTTCGGATACACGTCCGAGTACATGCCCAAGTACAACTCCATCTCGATCTCGGGCTACCACATGCAGGAAGCTGGCGCCGACGCGCGGCTCGAGCTGGCCTTCACGATCGCCGATGGCATTGAGTACGTGAGGGCCGCGCAGGCTGCGGGCCTCGACGTGGACGCCGTGGCCCCGAGACTGTCGTTCTTCTTCGCGATTGGAATGAACTTTTACATGGAAGTGGCCAAGCTGCGCGCCGCGAGGAAGCTCTGGGCCAATCTGATGAAGGAGAAATTTGAGCCGAAAAACGTCAAGAGTCTGCTGCTGCGTACGCATTGCCAGACGTCCGGATACTCGCTGACTGAGCAGGATCCGTACAATAACATCATGCGGACCACGGTGGAGGCCATGGCTGCTGTCATGGGCGGCACGCAGAGTCTGCACACGAACGCTCTGGATGAGGCGCTGGGTCTACCGACGGAGTTCAGCGCTCGCTTGGCTCGTAACACGCAGCTAGTGCTGCAGGAGGAGACCGGTATCCCGCGTGTGGCTGATCCGTGGGGTGGCTCGTACCTCATGGAGACGCTGACGCAGGAGCTGTACGATGCAGCCTTGTCGGTCATCAACGAGGTGGAAGAGATGGGTGGAATGGCCAAGGCGATTGAGTCCGGCATGGCGAAGTTGCGGATCGAAGAGAGCGCCACGAAGAAGCAGGCGCGCGTGGACTCGCGTGAGGAGACCATTGTGGGCGTGAACAAGTACGTGGTGGAGAACCCAGACACGGTCGACGTGCTAACGATCGACAACACGGCGGTGCGCAAGAAGCAGATCGCGCGCATCAAGGAGACCAAGGCCAACCGCGACGAGGCTGCAGCTCAGGCTTGTCTGCAGAAGCTGCGTGATTCCGCTGCGCTCACGGAAAGCACGGGTCCTGGTAAACACCCGATGAACCTGCTGAAGCTGTCTGTGGATGCGGCACGAGATCGTTGCACGGTGGGTGAGATTTCAGAGGCGTTGGAGGACGTTTGGGGTCGGCATATCCCGAAGAGCTCCGTTGTGTCGGGCGCGTACCGTAACGAGTACAAGCACAACGACGAGGCTGAAGCTGAATACAACGAAGTTGTCAAGGAGATTGAGGACTTCGCGGAGCGCTTCGGTCGTCGTCCTCGCATGCTAATCGCCAAGATGGGCCAGGACGGCCACGACCGTGGCGCCAAGGTTATTGCATCGGGATACTCGGACATGGGTTTTGATGTTGATGTGGGGCCTCTGTTTTCGGTACGTCATATCTTAACTGTTTTTGTCATTTGATGTGTAGAAGAGCTTGCGCACTTACTGGTTCGCGTTGTAGACACCGGAGGAGACGGCTCGTCAAGCTGTGGATGCAGATGTGCACTGCATCGGGGTGAGCTCGTTGGCTGCTGGTCACAACACGCTGGTGCCGGCGCTAGTTGAAGCGCTGAAGAAGGAAAGTGCAGAGCACATCTTGGTGATCTGCGGTGGAGTCATCCCGCCCAAGGACTACCAGTTCCTGTACGACGCAGGCGTGGGCGCCATCTTTGGTCCGGGGACGCGCCTCCCTGTGAGCGCCCGCGAGACGCTGCGTGCTATTATCAAGAAATCAGAAGAAAACGCAGCCAAGGGCTTGTAGTCGCCGCGAAGGAGATAGCAACCAGAGGAACAAGACCCGATTTACGTGAAGATGGTTTATGTTGCTTGCCGAAGTATTTGTTGTAAAGTGACTTTGTCGTACTTGACTCAGGAAGATGGAGAAACTTTCGCTGACTTGCGCTTTTGTTGGTGAGAAGAAAAGCACATTTAATGTGAACGTCAAGGTCGACAAGGCGTGGTACGAGGTGAAGGGCAAGATCAAGAGTAAGAACCAGAACAAACTGAAGAATGTCGATGCCAGCGACCTGCAGCTCTTCCCGGTGAAGGGGGGGGGGGTAGCGCGTGGCTCTCATCTTGCTCGGAAGATAAGGGCGAGAAGGCTCCTCTCATCGAAGCGCTGACGAAGGAAGACAAGGAGTTACAAGCAGTACATCCCCCGGAGGACTTGCTGAACGATATGGACCCTCCCTCGTCTTGCCAAGTTCACGTGCTGGTTGTGATTCCGACCAACGATGTGGTTGCTCTCCACGTTGCTGTTCCCAGAGGCCCTGTCGTGAATGTGCGACAGTCTCCTCAAATTCTTGGAATGTGAAATGACAAACAAGGACGTCACCAATTAAACCCTCACATTTTAGCAGACAACAAACTACAAGTCCGTTTGGTTGGACGGGAAACAGCGAGGTGCTGCAATACAATCATCGTGGCGCACAAAAGTACAGCGTCAGACCGCACTCAGCAGTCGATACCTGTTTGCTCTGGCATGCCTGGTTTGGGGAAAACGCGCATGCTGGAAGAAGGTCGCGAATCAAGTGCTCAAACTGGATCCCAACCGCATTGCCGGAGTCATCGTGCCGTATTCCAACGAACCAGTGGAGCAATCGATGTCGATTGAGGCGTCATTCTCGCGGCGATTGCTGTTTCGTGTTTTCTTGTACAATAATTGCTCGTTCTCAATTCTAACGTGGTTCCATTCGTGATTGCCGTGCAATGGAGGTGGGCTGACTCTGGAGCATGCCGTAACAGTCGTTGTATACAAGCTGCGTCAGAATGGACAAGATCTGTACCTCTTTCTCGGCGTTGATGACTATCACAAGATTCGAAAGGTTGGGGCCCGTCGAAAAGACCCCGTGACACCACTTGTGCGTGAACTAGCGGATGCCATCGGATCTTTGGTGCGCTCTAAGTTGCCGAATGTGATTTTATTGCCGATGTTTGCGGGGATAAATCACAACGTGATGGGATCCAATTCAACTGCGAACACCACATGCTACGTTCCCGTGCATCTTCCGATGACCTTCGTGACGGTAGATCAAATGTTTAGCTTTGTGGAGAGCGATGCAGAATCAGCTGAGTTGCTGAAGTATGTTGAGTTTCGCCGCAGCTTGTCCATTCTTGGGGGTGTTCCACGTTGGGTTGTCGAGTACGTGTTGGAAGTGAAGTGCTGCTGTGAGCGATGTGCTTCAAATGCCACCGCTGTAAAGGTAATAAACGAGGGCTTGCTGACGATCCGGGAGAGATACGTGAGCCGCTATTTGAGCACCTTAGACAACGAGATGGAAGTCTGTTTGGCGGCCTTCGCCGTTTCAGGTCAAGCGATCGACCCAGATGGTATGTTCAACGAGAGCTTACAGTGGTCAGCACTTCGGGATGCGTCGCTCTGCTTGCTGGTTCCGCCCACAGCTTTAAGGTTTAACCACAGAAGCATGCGACGTTTGAGTTCCGTATACGCTGTTACAGACTCTTGGTTCGCGTCGCAAGAGTTTTAAGGCGTTTGGGACCAAAGCAAAAGGAGGATAGCTCACTGTTTGACGTTCAACCGTGGAAGTTATGGGGGATATAGTTGCGCTCTGTCGGCGATGGCGGCGTCGCTTCGCTTGCTGACGGCGCGTGGCAGCGGCTTGCACTTCCTCGGAAAGCTGGCGCAAGGTGAAGTTGGGGAAGACTTGCGTCGTGGGCATGTGCATGCCAGTCATGGGCGAGATGTCACTCGACTTAAACCACTGCAGGATCGTCGCACTCGTAGCTGTATCCATCCGCAGCCACAACCAGGCCCAGCATCATCTGCTGAACTTGCTTGTGAAGATTTCGCGACGAAGGCATCATGATGGAGTAAGCGAATGGGTTTTTAGCGGACGTCGGCAGACTCCTCATCGGACAAGTGCTCAAGCACGAGGACTAACCCATGGTGGACGACGACTACCTGCTGACGAACGAATCGAACGTACGTCAAGTATTCGATGAAGGACAAGCGCTCAGTGGTCGACAAGAACCCGATGATGGACGAGCTCTCGCTGACGGACAACTTGCTGACGGACGAGCACTCGTTGGTGAACAACTACGCGCTGGTGCGCAACTACCCGATTGTGGCCAACTACCCGCTGTCGGACAGCTACTCGCTGATAGACGAGTACTGACCGGTGGACAAGAACTCACCGGTGGACAAGAACTCACCGGTGGACAAGAACTCACCGGTGGACAAGCACTCGTTGGTGGACAATATGAACAAGTACTTGGTGGCGGCGGACCAGTACACGGTGACGGACTACGAGGACGGTGCGGTTTGCTGGCGATTTGGCTCGGTCGATTCAATCAATCGACTTCGGAAAGTTCGACTAGAACGCGCAATAATGTCGCCCGTTCCTTATCGACGCACTTTACTGTAACGGTGCTGTGACGTTGACATAAAGGCGCTCTAACCTCCTCGCTTAAGTACGCTAGAAATTCTCCCCCCATTCCAGAATCTGCCGTTTCGAGGAAATATGGTGAAGCTCTTCTGTGCGATCGTTGGCGTGGCGGGCAGCGCGTTCGAGGTGAAGATCGATGATGCTGAGTCGGTCTCGGCGTTGAAGAAGGTGATCAAGGCGGAGAAGCCGAACGACTTCAAGGACATCGATGCAGACAAGCTGCAGATCTTCCCGGCGAAGATAGACGGCGAGTGGCTAAGGGAACGGGACGTTGTGGGCGGTGTGGATGCTTCTGTGACCAACGGCATGGCGCAGCTGATGTTTCCCTCGGCCCCGCTGCTAGCTGTTGGTTTCAAAGCGGACGAGTTGGGTGAGGTTAGTGATGAAGCGAAGGCTGAAGGACTGGGCTTCGTGCACGTGCTGGTGCGAGTGGCTAAGGAGGAGGAGTTAATTCCGAAGAAGTTGACTGAAGATGGCACCAAGATATGGAGTAACTGGGAAAAGGCCGGCACGGGTTGCCCTGCGCTCGAAATGGGCGCGAGCTCGTTTGTTCGAATCCCTGCTGCGTATGCTGATGACAGCGGTGTGGCCGCGAGGGAAGGAGATCTGCTCTTGTACCGCCGCCGCCAGCTCGTGAGTGAATGGCAGACTCTTAAAGCGCTCGTTTGCGACACTTATGCGGAGCTGTGGATCGTGGGTCCTCCAGGGACAGGCAAGTCCTGCGCAGCGTTTGCGTTTGCTTGCTCTTTGGATCGAACCGACTGGGACGTCGTATGGGTTCATTTCCCTAAGAATGGCTATGCAGACTTGCTCTGCATCCTTTTTCGTGGTGCGAGCGAGAAGTGGACGTGCAGCATCGATCATGCAGACATGCGAGTCCTGTTGAATTCGCTGAGGGAGAAGACGATTGTTTTTCTCGACGGGTTCACTGCTGAGAAGGATAACGGAACCCGGAAAGTGTGCGCGAAATGGCGCCTAAGAAACAAGCTGTACCGTCGGTTGGTGTGGGTCAGCTCGATGGTAACACGAGGGAAGGATTTCTATTCCGTCGAAAGCGGCAGCGTCCCCGTCACTGCCAAAGTAACCCTTACTAGCAAAGCGGTTGTTGGTGCGTCGATCCCGAAGTTTGACGTCAGAGACCAAGAACTCTATGAGCTCGTGTCATGGACAATGGAAGAGTACAAGGCGGCACTGGAGAACAACGACTTCTATAATCTCGTGAAGTTTAAGCTGACGAGCGACCCCGACCCTGCGCGCTGGGAAGATCGAAACGAACTATTGGAAATCAAGTTCTTTGTAGTGGGTGGCAACGCTCGATATATGTTTGATTACACTACCGAGCAAGCTGAGGCCCAGCTAAGTAGGGCAATTAATTGCACGCCAGATATCGAAGCAGTAATCAAGCGAAAGGTTGGCATCGCGTCCCCCAATGCTGTAAACCGACTGTTTTCCTGGTATCACGCTGAAGGCTCAGTGGAGACAAAGTCATGCTTGTTGAGCAAATTTGTAGCCGGGAAACTTGCTCAGCAACTTGGGCCCGACTTTGTGCAAGACATTTCATCGCTCTTCCAAATTAACCCGGCGATGGACGGCTATTTGCTCGAGCTGTGGTTCTTTGCAAAACTTGTCCACGGTGGTGTTGATTGCTACACGGTCCAAAATGAATCGACGCTTTCAACGAAAAAACATCACGGGCATTGGCATGCGCATGAGGTTCCGTACTTCGATCCACTCGGTATAATCCCGTTAACCACCATGTCATCTCAATGGATGGCTCCAAGGCTGTGGAACCAAGGCGGATATGATGCTGTGTGCCTGGAAATCCGTGAACGAAACCCCACTACGGATATCGCGGTTCCATCAAACTGTACTGGGGTAATACGAGTCCGATTTGTTCAAGTGACTCGCGCGAAGACGCACTCTTTCAAGGAGTTGTATTTCAAAACGTTTCTGACTCGGCTGACCACTGGATTGAGCAACCACAACTTCTGGTTCGAAGAAGTTGAAGTGTGTTTTGTGACCCCTATTGGCAAGCTGATGCGGGAAGGCTTCAGAATAAGCGTTACGGAGTTAACGCTTCGCAAGGAGGTTTTGCAGCCAGCCAGTATTCCGGACACAACAAAAATCAGCATCTTGGTCGTCGGGGTAGACTACGCTGAGTACGAAGAGAACCCAGCAAAGCGACTCAAGAGTGGGTGATCCCAAAAATCGAACAAGTTCAAGAGGCTTGGCATTGGCTTGCATTCCTGACATGTTTCCTTCTTTTTCTTTCAATTAAAAAAATATAAGGGAAGTAATTAATCTCAAAATACAAGGCTACTACAGTAATATTGTGTTACCAGCGAAGCTGCCAGTATGTTCGTCACTGTCATCGAGGCCAAGCTTCAAGGGTTTTGCATCTCTGCTATGAACGCATTGCACCCATTCAAGAGTTGGGGATTTTAGAATTGGGCACAGTCCTCCTCTTCCTAAAGCGTTTTCTTATCTTCACCCAACGTATGAGGTGCCGGTTTATCTTGAGTCGAAATGGGAGAGAGGAGCTCCATGTAACATTGGCGGCGAGTTCGTCTGTGGTCGCAATCAACTCGTCGAGTAAAGCAACGCTCGAAACAGTATTTCAGGGCAATCGGGAAGACGTGGAAGAAATCGTGAGGAAGAGGGCGGAGCCGAGTGGAGGATACAGCGATTCCGATGAGTTGCTGTCTTTTCTCAACAGCAAGCGGTTGAAAGTTGAGCTTCATGACCAGGGTGCGGACTTTTCAGCTTAGCAAAAAGAAAGCGTTTTGATAATTGCTAATGGTATTGTGATTTTGGACGGGGTCAACGTATCGTCGCGAAGGAATTCTCATCGGTCATAATGGCACAAGGCATCCAGGCGTTTGTCAGTTATGAAGGAGACACTAACCAGAGGAGCAAGAATCAAAGTTGCTTTTAACCCTACAGAAAGAAACCTTCTATTTGAAGCTTTTGCTCTTCCTCTTTTGTTGATATTCATCCATTCTTGCGCTGGTGCTGCGCGTTGTGCCTTCGGCCTCATAAATCATACCACCCCTTTTTTGGAGACACCTACATATCAAAATCCTACTTACGTTGTGCACCTCAGCGTGCACTTATTCCTGGCCTTCCTCGCTGGATGCCGCTTTACGTTCAAAGTTTTCATCGACCTGCTCAATTTGCTGAGATGCTTGAGCTGCAGCTGCGCTCTGGCGGCGATGGCGGCGTCGCTTCGCTTGCTGACGGCGCGCGGCACCGGCTTGCACTTCCTCGGAAAGCTGGCGCAAGGTGAAGTTGGGGAAGACTTGCGTCGTGGGCATGTGCATGCCAGTCATGGGCGAGATGTCACTCGACTTGAACCACTGCAGGATCGCCTCGCGCTCGTAGCTGTGTCCGTCCGCAGCCACAACCGGGTCCAGCATCGGGCAGCCGGTAATAGGACAGATAAGCTGCTCGGGCACGGCAGGTTCATCTCCGTCGTCTCCACCAATTCCCTCGAACTCCTCACGGTCTTCGTACGTCTCCCACTGCATCATCATTTCCTCCTCCTCATGGTCTTCATAGTCCACAGCAAGGCGATCAACAGACGTAAATGCACGCACAATATGCCCTCGGTTAGTTCGCGGGCCGCAATCGATCAGATCGTCGTCATAACCACCGTCAAAACCCCCACTAGTCACACGCCTCGGCGCAGTCCAGTACACACGCACGAACTCCAGCTTCACCTGGCCGTAGGCGTCCTTCGAGCTCGCCACAAACGTCTGGACGCCCGAGGACACACCGGAACGCAACATCTCGTTCACGCTACGCACCATCGTCAAGTACGCCTGCGTGCCAAAGAAGGCAATGAAAGCTGCCGAGTTCTCGAATTGAATACGCGGAGTATCAGGAAGCGCGCGCCAAACGCGCTGCGCGCCTGTGACGACTCGAAGTTGGCGTACGCGCGATACCTGGCTCTGCAGCTGCTGCGAGGCGTCGTGGAGGAGCGACGGACGACGCTCCACGTGCACCAGGTTGCGGTGCAGCTCGAAGCTGAGCGGCCATCCCTCCTGGCTGAACGTCTGTGCGAACACTTGGTCCTGGAAAATGTCCATCACCTCGAGTCGTGCACTCGGCGGCAGCAGCTTGGAGTAGTACTCGAGTCCACCGAAGCCCGTGAGCCTCACAATGTCCCCTTTCCGGGGCTCCAGCCCGTTGGAGGCGGCGGAGACGTCAAAGTCCAGCGCGAGCTGCAGTTGTCCCGCACTCTGCGACTCCTCGTCCGTCAGTTGGTACCACCCACGGGTACTCGACGCACTTGACATCAAACACGGCAGGAGCGGCACCACCACAGCTCCGATAAGTTTGTCCTCGGGCCCCAGCGCCGACACATTCGACGACGTCGACGAGTTCGACGCCGGCGCAGCAGACGCTGCCGTTGCTGCGTCCTTCTTCTCGTCCGAGCGATGGAACACCTGCACGTAGAGCTCCGGCGCGCACGGATGGTACTGGCGGTAGCCCATGGCAGCGTCCGCCGCAGCCGCAGCCGCCCCCGTCTTCTTCATTGCAGCGCCTCCTTTACCCTTGTTGTTGCTGTTGTTGCTGTGTTTGCCTTTGCCTGCCGCTCCAGCGCTCATGCCGCCCGGGACCCCAACGGTCTGCAGCACCTCCGTCTCGGACGGCAGCGGCACGCTGAGCCTGCCCGTCTCCTTCCAGCTGGGGTTGAGGTGGCGCTGCTTGACGCTGGACACGAAGCGCTCGCGGTCCAGCGACAGCACCACGTACGGGTTGGCGTAGCTGGGCGTCCACTTGAGCAGGCTGCCCAGCACGGCCGGCGGCAGGTTGCGCGCGCCCAGGATCTCCACGTTCAGCTGGCCCGCCGAAGGCTGCGCGGCGAGCGCCAAGCTGATGCCAGTGCTGCTGACGTTGCTGCTGACGTTGCTACTGGGCGCGCTCGAGCCCGCGACGCTGCAGGAAGCCATGGCTTCTCGGCGAGAACGAGCAATGCGATGCAAGTCGAGTCGGGTGGCTTTGGTCGTCTGCGTCTGTTCCGAATCAGAGCTCCGCGTCAGAGTCAAAGGTGACAGCACCGTGTAACCTTGAAGACCGTTGATGTGGTCCACGCAGCCGATAGTGACTGGGGCTTTTGGCTGGAGATGATTCGTCCTCGCCTGCAATGACAAGAGCCCGTGTTTGAGACCCGGTGCACCCATTCTCGTTCTCGCCATGACCTACGGACTCGACGCCGCATTGGAGCCGCCCGCCGCCAAGCGTGCGTTCTCCACGTCGCCGACCGCCACCACCTCCTCGGACGGAGAGGCGTCCGAGCGCGACGCGCTCGTGGGATCGGACGCGCTGCTCGTGGGCGCGGCGAGCCACAGCGGCGCGCACCCGAAGCCGCGCCGCCACCGCTCGACGTTCGACTGGCTGCTGGGCGTGACCTTCCTGCTCATCGTGGCGCTCATCTGGACGTTCGCCAGCGTGCTGGTACAGTACATCTTCCACAACCTGAGCTTCCAGGGGCCGTTCTTCCTCACGTACGTGGGCATCTCGCTCTTCTCGGTGAACCTGCCGCTCTGGTACGCGTCGCAGGTGCTGTACCCGAGGGTCCGCGCCTGGCTGCGCGGCCTGCCGACGGACGGCAAGCTCTGCCACAGCGAGCTGCTGCGGCGCTCGGGCAAGCAGGCCAGCTACAGCCACATCTTCCGCATCAGCGCCATCATCTCGCCGCTCTGGTTCATCGCCAACTTCACGTACAACATGAGCCTGAACCTCACGAGCGTGTCCAGCAGCACCATCGTGAGCTCCACGTCCACGGTCTTCACATTCCTGCTGAGCGTCGTGGCGCTCAAGGAGCCGTTCGTGTGGCTCAAGCTCGCGGGCGTCATCCTCTGCATGGCCGGCAACATCTCGACCATCTTCAACGACGAGGGCGCGGACGGCGGCGCCGACCACGTGCTTGGGGACCTGGTAGCGCTGTTTGCTGCCTTTATGTACGGCGTGTACACCACCTCGATCCGCCGCCTGATCCCGGACGACGAGAGCGTGAGCATCTCGCTGTTCTTCGGCTTCATCGGCGTCATCAACATGGTGTGTCTGTTGCCGTTCGTCCTGGCCTTCCACTACACGGGCGTCGAGTCGCTGAGTGGGCTGTCGCTCGAGATCCTGCTGCTCATCGGCGTCAAGGGGCTCTTCGACAACGTGCTGTCCGACTACCTCTGGGCGCGCGCCGTGCTGCTGACGTCGCCCACCGTGGCCACCGTCGGGCTGTCGCTCACAGTCCCGCTGGCTATCGTGGCCGACTTTTGGTTCCACGGCATGCTGCCCACGAACGTGACGCTGCTCGCCTCGGCGCTCGTCATCTCCGGCTTCGTGCTCATCAACGTCGGCACCAAGCAGAACCAGCACGAGTATCACCCGCAGCGCTCTACGGACCGCTCCGGCAAACCACCAGGGGGCCCTCGCTCGCGCAGCAACAGCGTCGGCGCATTCGGTGTATAAGCGAAGTAACTACTGTAGTGGTTCTCGTGCTTGAGATTTAAAAAGTCAAGTTATGTGCTGGTTTATTACCTGCCGTTGCACGGATTGAGGAAGTTGAGCTTCACTTCCGAAGTGGTCGAAGTGTCTTCCTCGACAAGAGCTGCAGCAACAAACACCCTCCAGGATTCTCGGTGGATTTTGCATGCTTATCAGCGGCAAATCACCGTGGACCGATGTCGAGTGGAATAATACGAGATGATGCCCCGAGACGCCCCGAGCTGCAAGAGTTTACCCAAGAAGTTACATCTCAGCACAGCTCCAGGTGCACTCGAAGGGAGAGGCAGCATTCTCAGCGCTATGCAAGCGCGAAGAAACTAGCGTTATGGTGGTGCAACTGCAAGTACAGTCGATCAAGTTGAAGTTAAATCCGAAAGGCGCGAGTACATTCTTTTTACTCCTATGCAAATTGAGCACATGCTTCCCATCCAATCCCAACCATTCGCAAGTAGTTCTCACTTCAGCGGCAAACGCCGCTAGCCACCTTGGTCCTTAACAGGCTATCAATACGCTCACTTCACTGTGGCTGTCTCAACTACCGCGAGGTCACGCGCCAAGACTCTCCGAGTTGTTGGGTAAAATGCAGGAAGGAGAGCCGAGATTGCTGCACTCGGTTTTATCTTCGCCAGAATTGCCATCGACTATGGCTATGGCTGTCAGGCCGAGGTCCAAAGCTCATAATCGTCTGCGAAAATGTTCGTTCTCTGGGTCACTGTAGAAAATAGGTTAGGCTGGGAGTCCTTCAATTGGGTACTGCCAGGAAGCTATGGACGACTATCTCGCTCATTTTCCTAATATGCGCTTCAGCGGGATGTACCTACGCACCGAGGGGCAATGGACTTGTAATGCTTGCTGTAATCGCTACACCGATCCTACATGATCCTTTTATCTCAAGTCGAACGCGTACCCGTAGAGTTCTATATGAAAGTTTCAAATTCCATCGATCTTAGCCTACATTTCTCAGGTATTTCGATGCAATCCTTGCTCACACCGACTTCCTCCAAGATGGTTCTTTCTCTTCAAGTGGTTCTATTTCTACTCTAATAACCAGTTCCTCCATGGCACCTCCGTGTCAATACATTTTTTTAGTAATTTTTGTCGATTTCTTCCGACTGAATTTTTTAAACGATGCATTGCTCGTATTGAGCCACGAAAAAAAAATTAAGACTCTCCAGGCATTTTTCTTTGTATTCGCCCAGCTTGCTTGTCGATCGGAGTCCTGTAGCACTCAAACTTTGTTTTCAAAGTTGAGCCTACCCGTACGCGCGGGTTTAAAATGGGCCTAGTCTTTCTTTGCACGAAATACCCATTTGCCAAGTCGGGCTGCAAGAAAAACGACGCTGCTTCGCGTTCAACGTTCATTCTCCAACTTGAAGAAGCGAAGGCAAGAAGCCGACCCGACAACGACATGGACGCACTGCCTGCCGTGCTGCTGCTGCAGGTGCTGGAGTTCCTGGACCACGAGGCGCTGCATGCGGCCGAGCAGAGTTCGCACGCTATTCTGGCGCTCACGCGCGAGCACGGTGCGTCCTCCTCTTCCGCCGCCTGTAGCAATAAACGGCAACACGCACTGACGTTTCGTCGCTGTTTTGCTTGTCTGCAGAGCTGTGGAGGGCGCTGGTAGAGCCCCATGTGGCCTGCAGTGAGGCGCTGGGCCGCGCGGAGCTGTGGAAGAAGATGGCGTGTCTGGCGCAGCGCCCCGCGACCGACGACACGCAGCTGCTGGGCGGCGTGGAGGCCTTCTCGTCCGCGGACCGGCCCAGCGAGTCGCCCGTGAACACGCTCACGTCCTCGCGCTGCTGGATGGAGCTGCACCAGTTGCAGACGACGGAGAGAGAGACACAGCAGCTGCAGGAAGAGCTAGAGCAGGACCAGGAGCGAGCGACGCTGGGCGAGCGCATCCAGCACCGCTGCGGCTGCTCGTCGGGCCACTCGTGCTACTGGAGCAGCTCGGCGTCCACGGACCAGGACGCGACCGAGTTCATCGACTACGCGCTGAACGGCCCGTGCGTCGTGAACGCCGTGCAGATCGTCCCGTACCGAGTGTTCTGGCACCCAGGCAGCCCCACGTACGCGCCCAAAAGAGTTCGGTTCGAGTTCTTTGACGTTGACGACTTGGCGACAATGCAGCAAGCACGAAGGAGCCGTGCGCTGGCGATGCGGCCGACTGCGATCAAGCCGTTTTACGCCTCGCACGACTACGAGATGCAGAATGACATGACGCTGCAGGAGTTCGTGCTGCCGCAAAAGGTGGCGGCCAGCAAGAAAACGGTGCTGCGGATCACGCTCATCGGGCGGCACCAGGCGCAGACCTTCGAGCTCCCGCAAACCCTTCTCGACGCAGAAGAAGACCGACGACCTAAATACTACTGCTGTCTGAGCTACGTGAACGTATGCGGCGTACCATGGAAACCCGTGCAGTCCTCACGAGAGACCGACACTGTCGCTGCGCGGCCGTACAGTATGAGTCCCAACCTGCGCATGGCGGCTCTGACGGGGCTGGCAGTGTACATGACTGCCTGCTACGAAGGGTTCATCGGCCGCACCCGACGATGGGAGTGAAGCACCCTACAAACACCTCCACCAAGAAAAAAACATGGCCCAGCATCATCAATTATCTCAAGGCCGCGAGCAGCTCGCCACACCCACGTACGAATAGTAAAAAATCCCTGCAATCTTGTTATCATACACGTCGTCTATTTCTTCGTTGTCACCACTTTTCAAAGTGCACCTGCATACCGCACGCGCACTTCTTGGACCAGCTCTTGGTCTCTTCATCAAAAGACTCCGCCGCGAACTCATGCCGGTGATCTGTATCTGCCACCGGCACGTACTCGGCTTTCTTTTGCTTCTTCTTCTTCTCCTTCTCTTGCTCATCCTCTGCCGCTGCGTCTGCGTCTCTGTCCAGCTGCACCAAGTGCTGCCTCTTGAGCAAGTGCTTGGTCCTGCCCGCGGCGGATCGGAACGCTCTCTTCTTCCGCTTCTGCTTCTCGCGCTGCAGTCCGTCCTCGTCCCCGTACAGTCGGTAGGCCTCTTGCACCAGCGTGCGGCGCAGATAGAGCTGCAGCGGTGCAAAGGCCTCGTGCCGAGGGTTGGGCTGGTTGAGGTGCGGGAGCCCCGTGAAGGACGAGTCGGGCAGCGCGTACTCGGCCCTGGCGCGAGACTTGGACAGCAGCTCGAACGCGCCGTCGCGCAGCGTCCGGTCCTGCTTGCAGGTCACGCACACGTGCAGCGAGAAGTGCTCGAGCAGAGTGCGGTCCAGGTACAGCGAGTCGTCACCGCACTCGCTGCAGAGACCCACGGGCAGGTCGTCCATAGTGCCAAGTGTATAGAAGATGTGGCAGTGGTGGAGGACGATCGATCGCCTCCTGGTCATTAGGCGACTGAAGTGCGGCTTTTGCCGGGTGTTGTAGAAAGTCAGTGTATCGGGGTGTGGTAGTGACATGGGTACGCGTTTTGGTTGTTGAGCTCTTGGACACCTTGGGAATTGAGTGGACGTGGAATATAATGGCGGACATGACCACGCAGACGCCCGCCGAGGACGCGCAGGCGCTGGCCAAGCTGCCGCAGAAGAAGTTCTATCGCTCGCGCGCGCACTGCAACCCGCTGTCGCACAATGACTGCTTCAACTAGTGCGTTGCCTCTGCGGACGAGTGTGGCGGTGGTGGAATGGTCTCCATTGACTTGTGTTTGTTGACTGCCGTTGTTGTTATTGCTGCAGCCCGCAGACGCCCGACGAGATGGACTGGTCCACCCACTACCCGGGCATTGAAAACCCGTGAGCACCTGTAGTTTTTAGTGTGAATATGACGTTGGGTTCAAGTATCATCAGTAAATTGTTTGTTTGGAGCAGGAGTGTCGACTTTTTGGACGTCGGCTGCGGCTTCGGTGGACTCACGGGTGCGTCGAGTGTCGATATTGTATGAATTATTCAATGGAGGAGTACATGCTGATGGTGATCGGTGCTGATACCTATTACAGTGAAGCTGGCGGAGCTGTTCCCGGACAAGTTGACGCTGGCGCTGGAGATCCGCGCCAAGGTGACGGAGTACGTGCGTCTGCGCATTGAGGCGCTGCGTGCCGAGCGCCCGGGCCAGTTCCAGAACGTTTCGGCGCTGCGCACGAACGCGATGCGCTACCTGCCGCACTACTTCCGCAAGGGGCAGATGACCAAGATGTTCTTCTGCTTCCCGGACCCGCAGTTTAAGGCGCGTCTGCACCGCCGCCGCATTGTCCAGTACGTGGTTGCATGCCTTGAGATAGCGATGACAAAGGTTGGAAGCTAACTGTTGTTGCATTTGTAGCACGCCCCTGCTGGCTGAGTACGCGTACCTGTTGGCGCCTGGCGGCATCCTGTACACCATCACGGATGTCGAGGAGCTGCACGAGTGGCACGTTGAGAAGTGCTCGAGCCACCCGTGCTTCACGCGCATCCCGGACAGCGAGCTGGTACGATTTTTCATTGAATTGCGACTTACGTGAGAAGCACATTAATCTCACTCGGCGTGCTCACACTTTTTCAGGCTTCCGACCCGTGCGTGAAGGCCATGACGGAAGAGACGGAGGAAGGCAAGAAGGTCGCTCGTGGTGGCGGCAAGAAGTACGTCGCTGTGTTCCGGCGGAAGGCCAACGAGGAAGTCGCTGTCGACAACCTCTTCTGGTAAAGAAAAACGAAAGCAGTCAAAGGAGGAACAGGAGCCCCAATGCCAACGTTAGAATCCGGCTAACTGCCCCTGTCTGCTGTGTTGGCTGTCAACACACCTTTGACCATTTTGTCTCTTTTGAATGAACTGCATTGCTTTCATACACACAGCAACGCTCGCTGCACACACGTTCTAACTACATGTCATCAGGCACTCCTGCTAACAACCTATCGTTCCCCCCTTACATCAAGCACGCAAAGGGATCGTCACTCTGCACTGGCGGCGGCGACGGCGGCTTCTCCTCGAACCCTCGGATATCGTTGCCAGCGAAGGGGTCATTCAAGTCAGGCACCAAATTGCCCGTGGCAACTGGCGCCGGCTTGGGCGTATTGCTGCCTCCGAAACCCGGAAGGAGTGCTTCAGTCGTCGTAGCCGTCGCGGTTGTAGTCGAAGTCGTGGCCGATGAAGAGCCTGACGAACCGATGGCGCCGAGGCTCAATCGGTTCACAGACTGCGAGACCTGAGAGGTGAATGACCACGAGGACCGTGGCGACTTGTCAGGCGGGGTGGACGGCGGGAAGCTGGAGCCGTCCGAGGCGGTGAGTCCCTCGTTGACCGCAGCGGAGGCATCGGTGATGTTTGTGTTGATGGTTGTGAGGAAATCCTCCATAGACCGCGACGAGGCTCGTCGTTGCTTGCCCGTCGTCGACAGACTCTGCGAGCGTAGCTCCATCAAAATGACGTTGATGTCGCCTTGAGCATCTTCAAGAACATCCATGATCCGATCGCTGGTCGCCTGAATAACCACTGCACACACACAAACGAGAAGGTAAAGTGAGTACGCAGATTTGAAACAGCATCGAGCCTCAAGAGACATGTCAACTTACTGGAGAAGTTGCCATAGTTGGCGTTCATCTCGTTCCAGAGGAAGTCGAAAAGAACAAACACCTCCGAGAAGAGCAGGTGGAAGGCCTCGCTGTCATAGAACAAGGGCCAATTGGCTTGTCGTTCACGAACAAGCTCGCCGTCGAACTTCCAGAAGAGACGGGCCACCATGCACGTCACATTGATGCCTGCAGGACCCCACGGATACGTGTTGTCGTGCGATCCGGGAACTTGGCTCGTTACCATGCGCACAGCGTGGGACGTGTAGTGTGATGCGAAGTAGACCAAGCAGTCCAAACTCAACATGCCACCCGCACGGAAGTCAGTGGTAGGGTCTGGACGCTGGAAGCCCAGTCGACTCCACGATTCTCCAACTCGCTCGAACTGCAGCTCTGCCGGTTCAGAAGCTGTCACATCCCCAGCTTCGTCACCGAAGTCCAGCAGGTTGCCCTCCGCAATCGACTGAGGCTGCTCGGATTTGCCCTCCTTGAACGGCTGTTGTGAGTAGATAGCATGCCAGAGGTCACACAGCATGCCTTCGTACTTCTCGTCACCACTGACGCACGTTTGCTTCAGCAGCGAAAACCGCTCCTGCATGTGCGTGATGCAAGGCTCCTCGGGCATTGCAGACTTTCCCTGGCGTGCCCACAGGGTGCCTTCAGCACCGCCATTTCCACGCATAAAAGCTGGTAGAAGCTCCTCCCGTCTTTTGTTGCGGAGCAAGTCGCGCTTGGTCGCCTGTGCCAAGGCAGCGCGCTCGCGTTCTCGGGCTTGCTTGTCCAACCCCACAAGACTCTTGCAGCCATCAGCAACACCGAAATGCAGCGCGTAGGCGACAACAGCGCCATCAGCATAACCACACACAATACAGCGCTCGTCCTGGCCCATGCTCAGACTCGTCAACTCGGCGCCGGGGCGTTTGCAATCGATGCGCCGTACCACAGAACCCGGCATACCAGCGTCACGCACCTCGATGGCTGCGTCGGCACCAGCACACGCCGTGATCAAGTACTCACCCGAGCGTGTAAACAATACACCGCGCTCAAGCAGCAGGTGTGGCGCTGGGGGTCTGCTGCCCTCACCCTCAGTCACCTCCTCACCTTCGCCTCCCACAACCAGCTTATCGTGGGAGACGACATGCCCATTAATGGAGACCACGTACAGCTCGGATTGTTGGTCATCGCGTTGACGCTCCTCCTGGTCATCGTTCGTGGCTACATATCCACTACTGGACAAGCCACCCGCCACCATACTGCTGTTGCCGCCGCCATTTTCACCGACGGTTAGTCTAGCCTTGTCGTCGGAGAAAAGCGAGTTGGCGCGAGAATAGCGGCCACTGCGTTGGGTCTTGCGCGTGGTAATGGAGTGCACGAGGGTGTCGCCCTGCGCCGAGATGACCATGTGAGCGACAGCTGAAGTCTCCATTGGTCCCGGCGTAAGAGCCAAAGCGTGAAGTGGAGTCGAGCCACGAAGCGAGTGCAGCAGAAGTGTGTTGTCCTTCGAGGCGCTTACTACCACGTCCAAGTCCACGTTGAGAGCCACAGCGACGACAGGACTCGTGTGGCCAACCAAGAGAACCCAAGGAAGTCCGCCCACAGGCAGCTCCTTTTTGAGGAAGAGCCGTCGCGAACGAGACGCCGAGAGCTTTGACAGCGCCCAGACTGACACGGTGCAGTCTTCGCTGCCAAAGGCCAATGCCAGATCACCAGTAAAGTCGTCTTCACTGCGCGCCATACAAAGAATAGGCTTCTTGTGGAAGGCGATCCGCTGCAGGAGCTCGCCGTCGGCGGCCCAGTGGATACGCCAGCTGCCATCCCAGTAGCCGCAACTGATCATTTGCTCGTAGAACACCACACCCTCATTCACCAGACAGCCTGCAGGAAGCTTCCACCATTGGTCCACATCCACCATCGAAAACGGGCAGGAACGCACAGTATCGGGGACCGAGTTCAGATAGCGCTTCGCCAGCACCACACCATCACTGTCTGTAGTGTACACAACGACTCCATGATCGTTGCTGCCGGTGCTGTGAGCTCCCATGCCCGTTCCACTTCCAAGCCCAGGGGTCGAACCAGTCAGCGCAGTGAGTGCCACGGCATGGTTCAGAGCATTTGAGAAGCGCACGCTCTTGACGGCAGCGGTATGCTTGGATGGAAGGTCATGACGACGCACCTGTCGGCGCGAAGACAGAACAGCCATGCTGTGCGATGCCGGGTATCGCGCCTCCAATGATTCGTCCTGCGTCATGCGTGCAGGGTGAGGCTTGCGGAAGAGCTGAATCGGAACTGTGCCGCGCTGAACCAGCTTGGCACGCACTCCATCGCTCGAGGTGCTGAGATCCAAACGCTCTGGGTAGCACGCAATGTGGTACGAGTTCAGCGCGTCCACGGCGGGCGCGCCAGTTTGCTTGTATCCGAAAATGAGGTCGATCCAGTGGTGGAGGTTGTTGGATACGAAGTCGCTCTCGAGCGCTAGGCGATGTAGGCGCACGAATTCGTACGGCGACGCAGCCCACGGAGGTAGCGTCACATCACGCGCTAGACCCGCCGTCGCACTCACATCTTGTCCTGGGGTAAAGTGGCGAGCCAACGTCTTGTTCCGAGCGCTTGAAAACAGCTCCGGCAGGTAGAAGAACTCGGGCGTCAGCTCGAACATGTGACGCTCGTCGCTCGTGACCATCTTGAAGGCTTCAGGCACCGAGTCAAACGTAGGCTCACCGGCTGCCTTGTGGTGGAGCTGCTGCTCCTCGCTGCCGAGGACAGCCCCCGTAAATGGTGCGAGTCGGATCAAGAAGTACAACACGGACTGCATGTTCGAGTACGTATTCGCGTAGTGGAACGCTGGGATCGGCGTCTTCGGGTCCCATCCTTCGTGCGTAGCTCGCGCACGCTGAATAGCTTCCGGCGACTGTGCGCCGATAGGCCGGCGCAAGTCGCGGTAGATATCTTCATCGTCCAAGCGAAGCTCCGCCGATTCATAGTCCTTGATCACCCACGGAAACACAGGATACTGAGAGGGGTCGTTGTAGGAGCGGCCCGCTGACACGTTCAGCGCCATCAGATACTCGAAGTTGCTGATCTCACGCCGCACCCACATCTCCGTCCACTTGCTCTTGGAAAACATTCGTTCGGCTGTCAATAAGCGCTTGCCCCATTTGGCGAGGCACGGCGGCTTCCGCTCCTTCAGTGTGGCATACACGAGGTCAGCCTCGCCGTAGCTTTCAAGTCCAAAGAAGCACGAGCTGCCATCCACGAAGTAGATTTCGAGGCCGTTTTGGCCTTCCATGAGGAAGCGTCGTCGGTGAATTACACGGATCACGCGGACGCCCCACACACGACGCTTGAGCTGTGAGACGTAAGTCTCGTGCAGGCGCTGGGCGCTGCGCTGTCGTGTAGCTACACCGCCATCGTCGTTTGACTTGAACGCGTCAGCAATACTTCGCAGTGTTACCACACGTTCACCTTCAAAAACAATAGTTGCTGCCCCGATACGCAGCACACCGTGCACCAAGACACCTGACGGGAGCACCAGATACGCCTTGGTGCGGTATGGCGACCCCAACGATTTCCATTGGTCGTGCTTGCCGGATTTCTTAACCATTCGCGACGACGTAGTTGGGCCTGAGGAATTCCGATCCGACGGACTGGTGGGTTTCCTTCCGTCGTTACTTAGCGGCGCAGCGCCCTCCTCCCCTGCCGAGTCCGGCGACGTTGAATCCAGAGGACCTTGCTCGTCATCATCTTCTTCTGAAACATTCGAGAGGCGTCCCGAGCCGTCGGGTCCATTCGACGATGTTGACAACGTAGCTGGACGTGCTCCTGCTAGACGCATGATACCCGACGAGAACCTCGTCGATATGGTACCGATGCGACCCTTTGCTGACTTGACAGTCGTCGCCACATCCACGGAGACCGCACGGCGGTCACGGATGGTGGCGTCATCCGTGCTAGCGATATTCTCGCTAACATCAGGGGGAGCGGTTGACAAGAGGTCGGGATTCTGGCCTATGACGTCCAGGCGTGAAGCCGCATCAACAACCTCCCCAACGCTGTCGCTGCTGTGCATTCGGTCGCGCAGCATTGAGCGTGGTGCACCACTATCACTGCCTGCACTAGCATCCAACGTCGTTGGGCCGCTGTCATCATCCAGGTATCCTTCGTCGCTAATGCGCCGCGCTAACCCCACGTACCCCGGCTCCTCGGACTCCGTAGCTTCTGATCCTTCTCCATCTCCACCACTACTGACAGTGCGAGCCTCGTCGTCTTCTTCCTCCTCTTCCTCGAAGGCTTGCTCCGCCGATTCAGCCGATGTCGCCAGAGCCGCATCATCAACGACAATTGAATCCACTGGGGGCATAGCCAACTCGTCCGTCATGTTGTTAAGCATCTCGTGCTTCAGGCTTGCCGAGGCACTATAGTTGTGCGAAATCGTATCGTCCGTGTCCGGCAGCAGGCGGCAACGGATCCAGTTGCTCGACGTGTAAATGTCGACGCGCCAGAATTCGTTGTCACCCCACAGGCCAACGATGGTACCATCATCAGAGGTTACCACAGACTCCTCTCGTACTCCCCACACGTGACGAACGCCCCACTTGGCCAACACGCGCAGCTTCATCCAGTCATCGATATCCTTGGCCTTTACTCGCTCAAGCCAGACGTGGTCCTCTCCTTCGCTGGAAGGTGCACCTAGCGAGGTGGCAGAGCGGGTGAACTTGCTGATTCGCTCGAGTTCACACTTGGCCCGATTCTTTTCGTCGGCTTCCTCATCGAACATGCCAGCACGACGCATCGCTCGGATATCGCGAGCATGTGCCATTTGTTCATGGTAGAAGCAATCGCGACGGCGAACCTCTTGGTTGTTCGTGGTAAAATCATTGCGAGCAAGCAGTTCGGCCAGCTGGTCCGATGAACGAAGCGGCAGAGACACCAAAGAGGCCAAGATGCTCGCAAGCTTCACCGCCGACTCCGACCAGCACTTTCGCCGTACGCGATCGATCAGCGACGAGAGTTCCGGGATCAGCCAGAGCAACAGAGTTGTCTCATCACCGGGGGCAGCCTTCACGCATTCACTAGCTGTGACTAGTCCAGCCGTCGTCGTCATGCCGTTAGAGCCTGAGCGAGATGGAGCGAAGCACGAGTCGAACTGTGCGATCTCGTGGCCCAAACCCATCGCGTTGATAAAGTACTCAAGCTTGTTGATACGCGCGAAAAATACCGAGTTGGCCGGAAGGCGCAGTTTCACCGACGAGAGTTCTTCTGCTTCGTTGTCTTCACCGTTAGTTGACACTTCAACGTCGTCAGAGATGAGTACGAGATACAGGCACCGCAGTAGCAGCTGCAAGATTTGACGCATCGGGCCACCAGGGTGAGGTCGAGCTGAAATGTTGCTTCCTCCAGACAGCGGCGTTGACGGAGAAGTGGTAGTAGGTGCGCTTGCAGCAGCACCGGTAGGCAGCAAGTTGAAGCCGAATCCAAGCATACTCGTCGCAGCATTAGAACGCGCCGAAGATCCCGACGGCGGAGGACTTTGCAGTCCGCACTCCATAGGACGGGGAGGCGTGCTGCCGCGGCGGTTGTGGGCATTGCTAGATCGCCGCGCAAAGCTGGCGTCCGAATCCGAGTGAAAGTGGGATGCAAAGTGCTGCCAAATGCCTAGAATGGAGTCCACCAGCTCGGCTTCATGCCAAATCGCGCGCTCACACTTCCAGAAGACCAAGCTTTTCGTCACATCCTCAGTGGCCGGAGCACTCACTAATTTGCTCGGATCAACTTCGCCCAGCGTGTCAGGGTCGTAATGAAGCACGACAGCTGCCGCCAGTGAAGCTAAACTCTCAGCGTTCCGCCACAAGATGGATTCGCGCGAGGGTGTGCCTTCGTTAATACGCAAATTCATTTCAGCTGACAGCATCTCGTTCATTTTGTCCAGCGTGGTCTTGAGCAGTGACACCACGACCACTTCCAGTTCCTCCGCGGACGCGATAAAGCGCGAAAGGGTAGTGAATGGATCCTGCAATAAGAACCACGCCATCTCGTTCGTCTTCACCTCTAGACAGATCATGGAAGAAATAACGTCGTACGACATGTGCGTAATGAAGTCCACGCATCCGCTAGGCTGGTAGACGGACATCAACTCCACAAGGGCCAGCTTCATACGGCTCGACATGTCATTGAAGCAGCTGGCACTCACACCTTGCTTCTTGCGGTCTCCGTCCCCGTGCAACGCAAGCAAACCACGCACGAAATCGACGTCATCCTGTGTGATGATTGAGTAGAGCGCGTTCACGCGAACTTCGTCCGGCTCCTGCGTATTCAGCACCATGTCTCGCAGGCGGCTCATGGGAACACCGGGGCAGCCACGCAACTCGATACCAAACAGCGATGGTGGAGGAGACGGTGTAATTTCATGCTGACGCTGGGGGTCACCACGCAGACTAAGAATGGCCTCGATAATCGGCACCTGCTCCGTGGTGGACGACTCCGTGGCGGTGCCACCCATATTGGATATACTTCCAAAGATCAGCACATGGCGGTTGATCGCACTGGCCATTGTCGAAGAAGCGAAAATAATCTTCAAATGGCGGATAGCAATCATGCGTATAGTGACAGAGCTGGCACGTACCAAGCCCAAGAACGCAGACATCATGTTGCCGTGCCAAATCGTCGCCGTTGCCAGCACATTTTCGTCAATAAGAGCATCAAACGCCGCGGTTTTACCATCCAGCGCCTTCATGTCCTTCTCAGTCACTTGAATTCCGAGAATCATAAGCAAAATTTCAGAGTACACACCCATCGAAACTGGCCGCTTTTCGGGCTTCAGCGAATGCATGATCAAGTACGCATCGCCCACGGAAAGCTGCACTTTGTCCGGATTGTTCACCATTTCCCGGTCTTGAGTACACTCACACTTCAAGAACAAGTAGGTTCGCAACAGTCGCAGCGTCATAACTCGAATAACATCGTTCGAGAACTCCAGCAGCGGCAGCCAGATACGGAGGCCGCCCAAGCGACCAAAAAGATCCAACATTCCAGCGGGTGCTGTGGGTTGAACCGACAGCTCAATCAATAACTGCAGCAGGTCCGGCAAGTCCGTCTCAGGTACGTTTTCGATGACGGATCCGCCGCTATCGAGGTCACTCTCGGGCATACTCTTCGAGCTTGACGACGAAGCTACCGTTGCGGAGGAGGATGGCCCATTGGATGTTCCAACCTCCTGGAGCGCCGGCGTTCCATCGATGTTCATTCCTGGGATCATGGGATTGCTTGGCTTGCCAATCATGCAGAAGATCAGAGAACGCGTGCTTTCATACGACAACTGGGACTTCACCTCTTTGCCCTTTCCAGGAAAAGCCATAACAGACCCCGCAACCTTCGGCGGGGGCGATTCACATAGTACAATCTGGATCATCGCCAGCACGCGCTTCCGCAACGCATCAATCTCATCCGGGGAGAACTCTCGGGCACGCCGGAGTGTAGTCGACGACGGAACGCGCCAATAAATCCACGATAAACAGCGCAAGAAGTGGCGAGTCGAAGCTGGAGACAAGTTCTTGCTGTCCTTTCGCGTCATGATCTCCAACTTGTCGAACATTGTGTCTTGCAGCTCCACCGGCGCGTTCACCCAAACGCGGAAATTGAACAGCAGGAATTTGTAGATCTCGTCCGCCAGAATTCGATCCGAGATGACAGCGCTGCGTAACCGCTCGATTGCGATCAATAGATCCGCCGTCAGGTACTGCGGCGGAAGCGAACGCATCAGCAGAGCCATGAGGCGCACACCTTGACTGCGACGAAAGATAAATTTGTTGACAAGCGAATGGCGCATGATCTCGGCGATCAGCAGCACAACTTTCGGGATACTGTGGACACCCATTGGACGTGCAATCAGGTCACTCATTTGTTTTAGAAAGTCCGAATCCTCGTCGAACTGCGTTGTCAAAGCTCCACTTGCGGCGGACAGGCTGTCCCTGATCGCGGGGGACGCCTCTGATACGTGCTCTCCATTGGAATCTGTAACAGGAGCATTCACAGTCGAGACAGCAGCGGTTGTAGACGTCACGAGCAACGGAAGGCATACCAACGGTCCACCTAACTGCGCCACCGCTTGCTTGAACGTCCCGGCATGGCGCAAACGAACTCCAGCACTTGCAGCAGCTGCGTGATAGTCATTACCACTAGAATCGTAGCATAATCCCTTTAGTCGGTCGCAATGCCTGGCATCATATGCAAGCAGCAGTCCGTCGGTAGTATTCGACCCTCCGGGCGTTCCCGGCGCTCCACTGACTCCTCCACCAGATGACGTCGACGACGACGAGATGTACGAGTTGAACTGGAACACCAGCGCGTCATACTCGTCCACGCTGCGAATATTGTTGATAATGCTGGCCGGTAGAGCCTGTCCAAACAGAGCCGTGGGGCCGAGAAGAATACGCAGCGCGTTGGAGCCATTGCTCTCGCGCATGGCCAGATACGCCTTCACGACGGGCGCCATGAGCGCCGTGTTCGGGTACGCCAGGCGCACGCTCTGGCGCAATTCCCCGTTGAGATACACGTCCAGCTTGGATCCGCGGAACTGGCGGTGCGTGTGCGTGATACACAGGAAGTGCCACCGTCCGGGCGTGACCAGGTCGGGCACCTCGACGTGTCCGTCGTTCTTGCGCTTGTCGAAGCTCGTGATCATGAGCGACGAGCGCAGGAAGGAGCACATGATGCCCACGCCCGTCTTGCCGCAGAACGTGAAGAGCGGCGCGACTTCTTCGGGCAAAAACTCGAACTTGATCCACGCGCAGAAGGTGTAGCCATTATTCGGGAAGGCCGGCAGCACGGGCATCAACAGGCCCGAGAACTCGCCGTTGAGGTCGAAGAAGGACGCGGGCCCGAACGAGTCGCGCGCGATCATCTCGAGCGTCGACAGGTAGTAGCTCACGGCCTGGTCGTCGGGCTCCTCGTGCACCATGCGCATGCTGCGGAAGACCGCGAGCATGGCCTGGATGTCGTCGATGCTCACCGAGTGGTAGGCCAGGTACAGGAAGAGCCGCAGCAGCTTCTTGAGCACTGTATGGGGCAGACTCGGGTCCGCGAAAAGGCCGCGCTCGCTCAGGAAGCCCAGGATCTCGCGCTGCAGGCCGGCGGTGGAGCACGCCTCCACGTTGCCGCAGCTGCTGCGCACGAGGCTGATGAGCGCCTCGAGCGCGCGGACCTGCTCGCCCTCGTCCAGCACGCCCACGATGTGCGAGAAGAGCGTCTTGAGCCGCGACGGCCGCCGGATCTGCAGGCGCGTGGCCTCCGTCTCGCTGTACTCCTTCCCGCCCACTGCCGCAGCATCAAATTAAACAATAATTATTATGATGCATACAAGGCATAAAGAGATGATTGGGTAGCCGCTGACGTACGCAGCTCCCGCAGGAAGACGGAGACGGCGTCCTGCGCCTCGACGAGCTCCATGGTGGGGAGGGGCTGGCTGGCTGGCGGATCGATCGATCGGGGAGGGGGAGGCGCTGATTGGGAACTGATGCAGCGCTGCAGTTGACCCTTCCTTCACTGCTGCGCTAATCCCCGGAGCTGTGAGCCTGTCCACCACACTCGCAAATGGCTTGCTTCTTCCCCCGGCGGGTTTGGCCGCCATACAAATCGCCAGTGCTCGCAAAACCCGCCGCTCCTCTGCAGCTCCTCGGGATTGGCCGAGCGTGAGATGGATACATTTTTAAGGTGGTGGCCTGTGGACGCTACGTGTGACTAGAAGCTAGAAGCTAGAAGCTAGAAGCTAGAAGCTAGAAGCTAGAAGCTGAGCGGCTTGGCCAGCAACGTCTGGATGAGCTTGCGCAGCGCGTTGAGCTCCTTCTGCTCGATGAGCTCGAACTGCCGCACGAAGAGCACGAACCGCTTGAAGCAGAAGTTGAGGTGCGCCTCGGCGTGCAGCGCCACGTAGTTCTGCAGGTGGTTGTGATACATGTGCGCGTAGACCCGGAAGAGCCGCTTGAGGATGTTGCGCGCCGCCCGCATGAACTTGGGGTTGCACTCCGCGCTGCCGCTACCGCTGCTGATGCTTGTGCTGCTGCTGCCTGCAGTGCTCGAGGCCTCCGGGAAGAGCTGCGGGTCGTCGAGCTGCGCCTCCACCCACCCGAGCAGCCGCGCGACGTACTCGGACGCCGGCAGCGAGATCGGCGTCACTTGCTGCACGCCGTCCGCCCAGAGGTACGTGTAGCACGGTCCTGCCGACATCTGCGGGCACGAGCTGTGCGTGCAGAACTCGGAGATGGTGCCGTACAGCAGGCTGATCTCGTTGAAGAAGTCGATCACGTGGACGGCGACCCACTCGTCGAGCTGGCAGCCCTCGGGCAGCTGGATGCAGTCGGCCAGGTCGAGGCCGCACGCCATCGAGTCTTTGATGTAGCGGTGCAGGTTCCACGTGCGCGTTCCGGAGACGTGCTTCTTGCGCGGACAGATACTATGCTCCTGGTTGAGCACGTGGTTGGGCATGACCCGGATGGGGTCGCTCGCTTGGAGCTTCTTGGGAGGAGCGATTGCTGTCGGGAACCGCGGAGACGGCGGCTTCTCGCTGCGAGCGGGGTCTTCCGAGTGCTTGTCGTCCGCGTTGTTGTTGCTGTCGTTGTCACTGTCGCTGGAGCTCTCGGCGGCATCAGTTTCGTTGGTCCGCTCCTCGCTCACTTCGAGTCGAGTCTGCATCAACTGCTGCTGCGCCTTCTTCTCGGTCGCAAGAGCGCGATACCCTCCCAAGTGCCTCTGGAGAGTCGTGACTTCTGCTTGCATCCATTTGGCAGTGAGGATCTGGTGCTGGAGCAGTAGCTGTACACCAACATTCCAACAACGGCAAATGTAAGACAACCGCAGAGATGGTGGTATCGACAAAAGCCGGCACATTCTACCTTTTCGATGGACTTCCCAGCAAGCTCGGGTAGGTCGTTGGCCAGTACAGCCGCAACGTCCGCAAACACCTCGTTGTCGATCTCTTTGAAGCGTGCGAGGGCGACTTGATACTTGCTTCGGTTCTGCGTGAAGCAGCAAATGAACGAGTTTAGTCTTTTGCGCTGAGCTGATCAGCCACTTTTCACTACTGAGACTCACGCGTCGTAGGCGGGAGGACTCGGACCGCGTCGTCGACTGGATCTCCTCGAGTTTTCTCTCATATCGAAGCATGACGCTCTTGGCGCTGTTGCGGTGGTCGCACTTCAGCTACGCAAAACCAGAACAAGCGTCAGTCGATCCGCAGTCCAACAGACTATGGCACAACTCGTGCTCGCACCTTCAGCTGCGGGATATCAGCCAGGATAGTCTGCAGGGGTGCGATCGAGCTCGTCCTGAACGTTGTGACATCCGCCAGCAGCTTGCGTGCTTCTGACGCTGTCACTTGCTGCTCAACGCCTTCACCACCATACAAGTTATGGACACACGAGGCTAATTCGCGGCTGGAGGCAACGATTTCTGAATGGGAACGGGGCGGTTGGCACGGAAAAGTCAGACGTTGCAACTGCAACAATGATATGGTACCCCCCAGTGCAATTGCGCGACGGTACCGCAAATGGCTTGGCAGTGGCGTGACAGCTTGTTGATCGTGTCCTTCAGTCCAACTGCACACACAAAAGATCAACGTTAGACCTTCTTATCCGATGTCCTTGCGTTGCTTTGGCTGCACGTATCACCTTCGAAGCGCTCGAGCCGCACGACCATCTCGGCGAACTCGGTGTTGCGGTTGCCATTGCTGTCGGCTTCGGGCTTCTTGGCCGCACTGTGCCCAGTGCTCTCACCGCTGTGGAAGAGCTTGCGCAGCATGTTGGCCGTAGCAGCTCCTTTCTCCTGTGGGAATAAATAAATGGCTTAATCAGTGCATCAAACCATTCCTAAAATGGCTGCGAAGTTGACCAAGAAATCACTTCCCCACCGAAAATCCACCACGTTCCCCTGTGGTGCCCGTAGCAGTGAAGGAGTATATTAAGCACAGCGGCAACAAGGGTGTTCACAGTGGAATTGTTGACACCGCGGTCTAGAAGGAAGAGAGGGGCGGTGCTCTTCTAAGGCTCCTCTCTCCTCCCTTCGCTCCGTCCAACTCCAGCTACTGCGCGCTGCCGAAAAGAGAGTCGATACACGGGCCTGTAAGGTCCGCCGTCCCTCCCTCAGCGCGGTGACTCACGACCGCTGCACTTCAACTTGACCATTACTCGCGCCTCGTACTTATGGCGGAGACTGTGCCACACACTTTGTAACGCACGGGGGAGGGCACCTGCATCTCGGTCTGCTGCCTGTCATGCTGCCGCACCGCGTTCCCGTGGCGACGTCCAGGCGGCTGCGCTCGCCGCCGCGCCAGAAGGTCCTGTACTACGTGCTGTGCCTGCTGGGCGTGGCGGCGGTGCTGCAGATGCTGCGCTTCCTGTACGGCAAGTGCGATACCCGCGCGCACATGTCGACGCTGCTGACCAAGACGTCGCGGATCCTCAAGCGCAACAACGTCGAGTACTGGCTGGACAAGGGCACGCTGCTGGGCGTGCACCGCGACGACGGCCTCATCCCGTGGGAGTACGACGTGGATCTCGGCGTCATGAACGCCACGTGCGCCGAGATCTCGGCGCTCAAGGGCGAGTTCGAGGCCGTCGGGCTCACGGCCTACGACCGCCAGGACGCCATTCCGCACAAGGTCAAGCTCACGTACGACACGGAGAACCACGAGTTGTACTGGTCGGACCCGCGGCTGCACGACCCGTGCATCCGCGTGTACGACGCCACGGACGTGGGCACGTGGGTGGACATCTACTGGTACGTGGAGCTGACGCACGAGCAAGTGGCGGCCGACCGGGAGAACGTGCTGGTGCCGCCGGGCTACGACGAGGAGGACAGCCTCGTGTGCTGCTCGGAGGGTCTGCAGGCGCACACGGAGCACATGTGCTGCGGCGGCTGCGTGCCGCGCAAGTCGCTGTTCCCGCTGCAGCAAAAGTTCGTGAACGTCCACGACGGCGTCGACCCTGTGCAGGAGCAGCCAGTGCCAGCCGCAGTGACACAGTTCCTATCGATCCAGTACGGCGAGAACGCATTGACGAGCCGCGAGATCAAGGTAAATGAAGACTTCTGGGCGTTAGGATACCTTGTCCGTGGTGCTGACTGACTGACTTGACCCCGTGTGGTAATGCAGGGCTGGAAGGGCGTGGTGTGCGGCTTCTGGACGAGTCCGCTGCTATTTATGGTGCACCTGGCGCTGCTGAATGGCGCGCTGGTGGCGCTGGTCCTGTTCTACCGCCGTCGGTGCGCCAATGGCAGCTCCAAGCGGCGGAAGCTCTAGCGCGGGCGCAAAGGCGCCGCTTGCAGTGCAAGTTGACAAGAGCAGGACAAGCAAGATACGCACGTGACAGCGAGTCCCGGAGCGAGTGGCTGGTGTGCACCGAGCTCTGGAGCTCTGGACTGCAGCGGGCAAGCTCCGAGTGCTACTATGGACTTGGTTTCAGCGAGCCCGCAAATGTCGCGGACCCGGCGTCGCAGGGGATCTTCATTGCTGTGCTGTGGATGCATTGCGGTCGTCGCGCGGCGCCAGGGAGCGAGCGGGTCGTCCAGCACCACCAGCGACGCCGAGAGTTTATAGCAAGCCGCTGCACGATCGTCCAATGCACGCACGCGAACCAAGCAAACTGAGCCTGCGCTTGTTTTTCTATTTTTAGGCGATTGGTTTCGTTCGCGCGTTGCAAGTACACAAGAGCGAATTTCGTTCGAGCTCACTCCTTTTGGCTTCAATTCTCGCAGGCGCTCTCAATCTGTAATTGGAGTTGTGCTACGTAGTATATGCTTTCTAAAAATGGCAGTGCCAATCAGCGCATTTGTTTCGAAGGGTATAAGTTATCACATCGAGGTGTGGACCCACCTCCTGTCTCTCGCGCCGTCGCGAGCAAACAACCGTCATTTCCCAATTGAGCACAAGCAGTCGCAGTCGCTGGCCGACTCCGATTCACTCGCTCACTGACTGGCTTGCACACACACACACTCAAGCGCGCCGCCATGGACGAGGAGTTCTCTACGCCGCCGCGGCGTCACAACCCCAAGCGGCTGCAGCGCAAGGCCGAGTCGTCGCCCGAGGTGCTCGAGCAGATGCAGCGCCACAAGCGCGAGATGAACCTCACGCGCGAGCTCATCGACTTCGACCTGATCAAAGGGTGCGTCAGCCAGCAGCTGCCGTCTACGGTATCCTTCTTCTTCTGCTCCGACTTGGTGCTAATGCTGATGTGCTGTTGCTGCTGTTAGGTCGGCGCTGTTCCACACAAAGCCCTCCAGTCACGACCGCAAGCTCGTGCAGGAGGGGCTCAGCCGCGCGCTGTTCGTGCCGTTCCACGCCAAGTTCTGGCAGCAGAAGCCCTGGTTCTACGAGATGGCCACGGCGCTCTACGCACTGCACGTGGTGGCCGTGTGCATCTACATCTTCCACCACAAGACCACGTCAGCGCACAGCTCGTTTGAGGTGTTCTTTCCCATATTCCTGCTGCTGCTGGTAGCGATCGGCTACGGCCGCGTGACCAGCGCATTGCAGGCACCAGACGCGGACCCGGCGCTCAAGATCCTGTCCCCCATCATCAAGCAGGCCACGGAGGGCGTGTGCAGCTCCGAGTCCGAGACTTCGCACACGACGTCGGGCTTGGGATCGGGTTTGGCCGAGTCGGAGAACTCGGACGGCACAGATAGTGACGAGGACAGCGGCAACTCGTCGTCTTCTAGCGACGAGTCGAACCCCAACGACGACATGTTCCCGCACAAGAGCAACTCCGCGCCGACATCTCCCAAACGCGTACGTCTGTCTATTTGCTGGTTCTGTGGCTTGAGGTGCAAGTTGCAAACTGACATGTTCCCATGCCGACGCAGGTAATAAGGCGGGGGTCTTCCCCAATTGGCAAGCCGCCGATGTCATTGCCGCCTCGAGTCCCGTTGGCGCTGAACGGGGGATTGGATCGTGATAGCGTGGTGGATCAGCTCGCCAGAAGGCGCGTCACCGTGTGTGTATGGGAAGATGGCTTTCCTGTAAAGCGAGCAATGTCCATCACTGAGCTGCGGAATACGATTCTTGCCAAGGTGAGAATCCATGCCATTGTGTATCCAGCTAACTTAAACTAGTTATAGCAGGAGCATCGATTGCTGTTGTACTGGTATCTTACACGCGTGGTGTGTTATGGCCATATTCAGGTGAAAGCAACGCCGACGCGGATTTTCTATCGGAAGGTTGCACAGGTCTCAGCGATAATGCTGGCGCTGGTGCCGATCGCACTGCGGTGTGCGATTAAGTGTCAGGATGTCGACTGCCTTGCGGTGACGCAGGAACCGCTCGAGGTGCTCTCGTGGATGGCACAGTTGTCCAGAGAGCTCTCGGTAGACCGCTTGTACGTCCATGCCGAAGACCTCGCATCCGGTGCATCGTTCATTGCCATCTCGTGCATGCTGTCGACGTACTTCATGGCGTCCATCATTTTCGACGCGCTTGCGGATGCCGAAGTCACGTACCACCGTCGATTCCTGTAAGTATCTGCGTTTTGCATATTTGTGCGTGCGAAATGGAGCGCTTACGCGTGTGCTGGTGTTATTGGATCATTCAGATACGCTAAGTGCTTTACAGCGCTGACGTCGTCACGGCGCTCGCGTTTGGCGAACCTACCGCATTTCCGTCTGAAGAACGTGGTCAACATCAAGGCGTGGATCTCGCTCCGCGGTGGACGCACTTGGCTCAAGCGCCAGGGTCGCCAACGCGCGGCCGATGAAATTGTGTCCTCGTCTTTTGTGGTCATCCTCGTGCTCCTCGTGGTCATGGGCATGCAGGCTGTATCGGACGGATCCGGCTCGCTCTCGTCCGAGAGCATCGTTCACATCGAAGTGGCTATCTGGTGCATGCTGTCCTCGTACGTTGCGTGGCTTCCTCGTTGTGGGGTTGCTCTCGCGCTCACTGACCAGTGTGTCTGTCGTCTTTTGATCTGCGCGCGCAGTGTGTTCATGTTGCGTTTCATGATGCTAGGCTCCAACATCAACAAGAAGTACCAGAACACCTCGCTGCTTCTGACAGAGCAGGTTTGTGCTGTTTGATGTTCGGAATCACTTGAGTGTTGCGTCGTCACGTGGTACTAAGCTGGCTTACCGCCTTGCTGCCGTGGAACAGATGAACGTTTACCTCCGTCTGCTGGCGAAGCCTCACAAGAAGGAGAAGCTGCTGGTCTCCAACAACGTGTTGAAGCTCGCGTGCAAGCTGCTGAAGGTCCGTCCGTCTGTCTGTCTGAAGTGTGTAGCAAGCGAAGCAGCTGAACGCTCGGAATTCGCTGACGTTTGTGTCTTCTTGTTGTCTCCTGCAGGAGCTGAACTCGCCCAACAAGGTGTCGGGCTTGACCATGAACCCGCTCCTGTACAACCTCACGCGCGTGGTGGTCTTATCCGCCTTCTCGTCCACGGCCTCGGACTTCTTCGGCTTCAAGCTGAAACTCTGGAAGCTCAAGGCGTAGGCAGTCGACGAAGGACGTCGGCAGAATGAGATGGACAGGCGGGTCGGAACGATGGAGAGATGCACAAGAGGACGATGTCGTTGACCAGGACAAGCAGCCAACTAACACGCAGTTGAAGCGAACGAGTCGCGCCGCAACTTGGCGCGCGACTCGCCTGCTTTCTGTACTATACAACCAACACAAAACACCAAGTGCCCCAGAGCACTTACAGCAGCGCTGGCCCCTACATACTGCGAGCGAGCGTGGCATGCGGCGAGCGCCTTTATCTCGTCGGTTCGACTAACGGATCCGAGCGATATATCGGCGGCGGCAACGCACGTGTAGGGCGACGACGTCTCGATAGATAAAGCACACACACGACACAGTAGCATTCAGTACCCTCACACATGGTCTCCCGGCTTCCGGCTCGCTTTTGATACAGTGCATTTGCTTACGGTTCGGTAGCAGGATGTGTTGCTGCAGGACCGCTTGCCCCCCGCTCACCGATGCAACGACTGTGGTGAGTCGACCCTGGCGTCGTAAGGTCAGCGCCGGAATCGAGCGCGATAAGCGTAAGAAGAGCGTGATGTGTGAACCATTGCGTCTTTTAAGTTACCTAACTAGAGTACGTGGGCCTTCCGTTGAGACCTGGGGGTAGTAGTAGTTAAATGATGGGCGTCTAGAATGGGGGCGTCGGGAACTCGCGCGACGTGCGCAGCAGCAGGGACTCGAGCTTGGACGGCTTGGTGGGGCAGATGGGTGTTCGGTCCACCTCGGCATCTGCGACCCCCATGACCTGCGGTTCCTCGGCGAACGACACGCGCGTGTGCGTGCGCTTAGGCGCCTGGGCGGGCGCCTTCTGCAGCGTGTCCACCATGGCGTGGTCCACTTTGAGGCGCTGGTACTTGAGCGTGAAGCGCTTCATGTACGAGTCGGCGGCCAGCAGGAAGGGCAGCGCCTGCTCGGGCTTGTTCTCGTGCCACAGCTGGGCGCCGCGGTCGCGCGCGATGGACATGGCGCGCCAGAGCACCGAGATGTCGCGGCTGCTGGCGTCGAAGCCGCTGAGCAGCGGGAACTCGCTGACGGCGGACGGGCTGGCGGGCGGCGAGCTCACGGCCTCCTGCGCCTGGATGAGCGCCATGGTCCACATCTGCTCGGCCTTCATGTGCAGCGTCTCGTGGCGCTCGGTCTGCTCCAAGAGCTGCGTCATGCGGCTACGCGCGAGCTCGAGGAAGCGCACGCACGTGTGCTGCTCGTACACGCCCATCTCCTTGAGGATGGCCAGCTCCTTGGCGATGGCGAAGAGGTTGCGCTCCATCACGACGCTGTTCATGTCCGAGGCCCAGGCCTCCACGAGGATCATCTTGAGCTTGAGCTGCAGTGAGAGGCCCATGAGGCTGCGGCGCAGCAGCTCCTCGCTGCCGTGCGGCTTGCTGGCGGTCGCCGCCGTCGCCGCCGTCGTGTGCTGCAGCGCGGCGCGCACGGGGCTGGCGGCCATGGCGCGCGGGGACATGCTCAGCGGCATGGCCAGGATCTTGCTCGAGTCCACGGGCTCGATGCTGCGGCGCCGCTTCTTGCTGGCGGTCGCGGTCGTGTCGGCGAGCGGCAGCACGGTCATCATATTACGGGAGGGGGGGAGGCCTCGCCTGAGTTACGGCAGCGGCAAGTTCTATCGAGCTCGACCTTTAGGAAGTGAGTGCGAGTGCAGCCGCCGGCCGTGGATTCTCGGACCAGCCAGTCATACAGACAGCCAGTGTGCGCGGAAGGGTAACGGCCAGAGCCGAGCCACGCCTTGATACCGCGCTCGCTGTCACTGGTGGATTCAAAGAGCAGGTTTCGGGCTCTCGCTTACGCCCCTCCGGCTCCCTCTCAGTTGCTGCCTGCCTGCTGGCGACAGGTCAGCGAGTGCTGCGGCAACCAGCGCCGCCGCCACCGCCGCCACTACATTAGAACCGGGACGAGGGCTGCGCGCAGATGTGCATACCGGTATGCGGCCTCGCTCCATCAGGTTGGTAACGCGGCAGCGGCTCGGACGCGCGCCGGCTGGGCCGACTCCACCCACGCCCCCACCCTGCAGCCCGGCGTAAACCATCCGCGACTATCCGACTTGGAATCAAGCCGCGCTGTGTGTGATCTCGGCTGCAACATTCAGACCCCGGTTCACAAGTCGCAGACACGCGTTCTCGGAGGTTCCTGCGCAGCCGGGATTGGCTCATAAAAGCTCATTCCCGTGGAAACCGATGCATCGTCAACGTCGGGGACATGCATACTGGCAGGTTTTTGAGAGCGGTGGGAGTCGGAATGTGCCGGATAGCTGGGGCATGCGGTACCGCTCCGATGTGCTCGATTGACTGACTAATTGCCGGGCTCCGGCAGAGCCTCAGAGCTCAGTGCCGACACCTCCCTCCGCCGCCGCATACTTTGCCGCCAGAAACATGGCCTGGCCCGCCGATACGCGCGTGCGTTGGGCATTTTCTCATGCAGCCGGCGGCCGCCGCCCGGTCAGCCGCCGAGCCGCGCTTATCCGGCCTGAGCTGCAGCTCTCTGCTGGCGAGATGACTTTTACACGTCATGCCTCCAACGTGCACCTTCCCCCGTCCTCGTGGCGCGCAAAATGTATCAATTCACTGCAGGGGGATTTTCAATTGATACTTTCGACTCGACGCCACTGTAAGCGAGACCCTAGGGCTACACTCTGTAGCTGCATTGTGGTCGGCGCCGTCGGCCCGAGCCGCGCTTGATTCAATGAATTACAGTGTACAGCGGGGTGGCGAGCAGCAAATGTAGCGGCGGCAGCAGCAAGGTGGTCGACACCTCCGCCCAGGATATCAGATCCCTCGTCGCCAAGTTGCACTTGCCCGAGTGTGCACACCTCGCGCCTGCGGGCAACAGCAACGTTAGCTGAAGACGAGCGCGGCGCTGGAAGTTCAGACTGTTCGTGCCGGTGCGAAGGCGCGTCAGTTTATTGGGGCGAGTTACAGGTGCTCCATCCCCCCCGCCGCTCGGAGGCCCGTTAGGTCACGTGCCGCATTCGCCGGCCATGCCGCCGGGCAGATCCGGTCCCGCCGCGTACATACATACTGTACTGAGCCGGGAAGAGAGGCGGCGAGGACTCCGGGTGTATCGCAGCCCGCTTCTTATCGACTGGCTTGCCGCGTCGCCGAAGACGCGCAGATAAACAGTGCCCGCGCGAGAGCTCGACTCGAGTCCGATCGCACTTTCTCTTTCGGTCTTCGGCGCCGAATCTCAGAGACACATCGTGCTCAGGGCGTCTCTGCATCAGCGTGAGCCATTTCGAGCGCGTTGCGCAATGCCAACCGCGATGCGGTGCGCTCCCGCATTGCTCCGCGCTCGCGGCAGTCCGGCTTTCAGCGCCGCCCATCGGAGCTCCGTTATCATCGGTGGCTACGCCAGCGATTAAATTTTTCTGTACGCGCACTGTATGTTGAAGCGCGCGAATGGCTACGTTGTTCGTGCCGACGCAAGCGCTGCGAGGAGCTCACTCAGTACTGCCCACCCAAGCGCGTTATGCCACGAATGCCAACCAGCACTACGGTAGGATGACATTCTTCCGAGCGAAAAGAAGCAGTTGCGCCAGACGACGCGGGTCTCAAGTTCCAGCGTCCGTCGAGCTCGAGTAGGGACAGATCTTCTGCGTAATGCAGCTAACAATGTTGCCTGTGGGCCGCTAGAAAGCTACAAGTATCCGGGGGTTAGTGGTCACGCTTGGCAGGCACAAGGCTTAAGCACCAGCTACAAGAGGATCTATAATACTAACGCAATCTTGTCCTGCTTAAGTAGAGTGTAGCTGGGCAAGCAATATGAGACTTTGTACAGTAAAAGTATTGATGCTACTGTATCGTTTACTACATGTATCACGCACTGCATTATATTTTTTGTTCATGTCGTCGAAGAGCACAGTAGCACTGATTTTTTTGGCTGAGATGCTCATTGGCACTTCCCTGCTTCCTCCCCTCCGTCAAACGAAATGGTGCGTTCGAAAGCAACTGCGGTTTACCCACACTCCGTTGAAAATTGTATCCCTGCTTTAGGGCCTAAAAATATCGACGCGTATGATTTTTTGTCATTTTTTTCCGAGCGGTGTATATTTGCTGGGAGCTTGTGTGAAAATAAACGTGCTAGACGTGTTTTTTCTTCCTACAAGCAAAAATCGCTCATTTTTGACTTTTTACAAAACGCAACTATTTAAAAAGGAAAACAAATTTTAAAGGAAAATAGCACCTTTGTCTCACGGATACTAAAGTGGTCATTGCAATAATACCTTAGAGCATCTCCAACGGTAGTGCAAATTGCAAAAGTGATAAGGCAAAGTGAAGGGTCCATTGGCAACATAAACAGGAAAACACGTCTAGCACGTTTATTTTCACACAAGCTCCCAGCAAATATACACCGCTCGGAAAAAAATGACAAAAAATCATACGCGTCGATATTTTTAGGCCCTAAAGCAGGGATACAATTTTCAACGGAGTGTGGGTAAACCGCAGTTGCTTTCGAACGCACCATTTCGTTTGACGGAGGGGAGGAAGCAGGGAAGTGCCAATGAGCATCTCAGCCAAAAAAATCAGTGCTACTGTGCTCTTCGACGACATGAACAAAAAATATAATGCAGTGCGTGATACATGTAGTAAACGATACAGTAGCATCAATACTTTTACTGTACAAAGTCTCATATTGCTTGCCCAGCTACACTCTACTTAAGCAGGACAAGATTGCGTTAGTATTATAGATCCTCTTGTAGCTGGTGCTTAAGCCTTGTGCCTGCCAAGCGTGACCACTAACCCCCGGATACTTGTAGCTTTCTAGCGGCCCACAGGCAACATTGTTAGCTGCATTACGCAGAAGATCTGTCCCTACTCGAGCTCGACGGACGCTGGAACTTGAGACCCGCGTCGTCTGGCGCAACTGCTTCTTTTCGCTCGGAAGAATGTCATCCTACCGTAGTGCTGGTTGGCATTCGTGGCATAACGCGCTTGGGTGGGCAGTACTGAGTGAGCTCCTCGCAGCGCTTGCGTCGGCACGAACAACGTAGCCATTCGCGCGCTTCAACATACAGTGCGCGTACAGAAAAATTTAATCGCTGGCGTAGCCACCGATGATAACGGAGCTCCGATGGGCGGCGCTGAAAGCCGGACTGCCGCGAGCGCGGAGCAATGCGGGAGCGCACCGCATCGCGGTTGGCATTGCGCAACGCGCCCGAAATGGCTCACGCTGATGCAGAGACGCCCTGAGCACGATGTGTCTCTGAGATTCGGCGCCGAAGACCGAAAGAGAAAGTGCGATCGGACTCGAGTCGAGCTCTCGCGCGGGCACTGTTTATCTGCGCGTCTTCGGCGACGCGGCAAGCCAGTCGATAAGAAGCGGGCTGCGATACACCCGGAGTCCTCGCCGCCTCTCTTCCCGGCTCAGTACAGTATGTATGTACGCGGCGGGACCGGATCTGCCCGGCGGCATGGCCGGCGAATGCGGCACGTGACCTAACGGGCCTCCGAGCGGCGGGGGGGATGGAGCACCTGTAACTCGCCCCAATAAACTGACGCGCCTTCGCACCGGCACGAACAGTCTGAACTTCCAGCGCCGCGCTCGTCTTCAGCTAACGTTGCTGTTGCCCGCAGGCGCGAGGTGTGCACACTCGGGCAAGTGCAACTTGGCGACGAGGGATCTGATATCCTGGGGCGGATGTGATTGGCTGAAGTTGTTGAAGTTGTTGTCGACGTTGCTATAAATGGCTGCTCAAAAATACCAAACTGTTGCTGCTGTCGATAAATAAAACTGGGGAGAGAGTGACGCTGCACCAACGAGCAGGTAGGCAGAAGGTTTGGGATGCTGGAGAAGAACGTCATGGGGCCCGAAGATGCCGAGCGCTCCGCCGTGAGAGATAAGAGTGATGCCGCCGACCGCGAGACGCCAGCACCGTCACCTCCAGATGGAGAAGAAGCCAAGGCTGATGTGACGGAGACTGAGGCCAAGGTGCTGGCGGTGGCGTTCCCAATGGCACCAATCGATCGCTACGGCTTCCTCGTCACCGACAAGTGAGTACATACCAGGATGAACTGATGCACGAAATTTGTCCAATGCTGACGCTGCTGGATTGCAGGCGCTACAACGGAGGCCACACGGCTCCCAACGCGTACAAGCACGCGGTGTGGCTCGAGAACCGACGAACGCAGAAATGGGTCAAGATGATCGGCAAGCAACTCGAGGACTGGGAGGTCTGCCAGCTGCGGTATGCGGCCACACTCAAGAAGCGCATCCGCAAGGGCATCCCAGAGGCGCTGCGTGGTCGCGTTTGGAGCCATCTGGCTGGATCGTCGCAAATGCTACTGAACAATCCAGGTGCTTACCACCAACTGCTACAAACGGCTCGGGTGCCGTGTGAAGAGACCATCGCGCGCGATATCGGGCGCACATTTCCTCGCCACTCGCTGTTTCGCGACCGCTCCTCGCTGGGCCAATGCGCTCTGATGAATGTGCTGAAGGCGTACTCGTTGCACGACCCAGAGGTGGGCTACTGCCAAGGCATGGGCTTCCTCTCAGCTATGTTTCTGTGCTACATGCCAGAGCAGCAGGCCTTCTGGCTGCTCGTGGCGTGCCTAAACCACAAGCGCTACGGGCTGGCCGACCTCTATCGCCCCCGCATGCCAAAGGTTCCCGAAGTAACCTTCGTCTTCCAGGGGCTTTTCAAGCAGATTATGCCTCAACTTTCGGCCCACCTTGAGAACGAAGGCTTGCACCCGACGATGTACCTGACGCAGTGGTTCCTCACTCTCTTCACCTACAATTTTCCGTTCGAGTTCGTCACTCGGGTCTGGGACGCCTTCCTCCACGAGGGCTGGAAGGTTATCTATCGTGTTGCGCTCGCGCTGCTCAAGGTTTCACAAAGTAAGAGTTGTGGTTTCGTCGCGAATCCCCCTCTGCCTATGCTAACCTCAACTTGCGTTACTCTTTGCAGAGACATTGCTGAGTTCCAAGTTCGAAACCATCATGGAGTACTTCCGGGATCTCCCCAACAAGGTACGCTGTGTGTACAGTAAGATATGCCCCTGCCTGCATTATGCTCATTCTGTCACTGCTGGACTGCAGGTGGACAGCGACGAAGTTTTGACAGCAGCGTTCCGGTTGCCGATCAAGCGGTCGCAGATCACGCACATGCTGGAGAAATACCACAGCTCGTCAGCTGCCTCGTGAGCTATTAGGAGTACAGACTCGGAACAGTTATCTCGATACCTTTTGCGAATATGTATGGATGTATGTCGGAATTGCCTCAGCATCATTCAAAGGCAGAGCTCTCATATATTATCTACAGCGAGACATTGGGGGAACTCGCTGAGTACACGAAATACACATCTACATGTAGTCACCTAGTCTTGCTTGAGGGTCGTGGAAGCTGCGGCGTTCGTGGCGAAATGCTTCTTGAGTCGGGGCAACACGAGGCCGCCCACGGCCGCCACCACAATGAGCTGCACTGTGGTGGCCGTGTCAATGATGTCCCCGCGCGAGCGCAGCTCACGCAGGATGAGGCCGGCCTTGCAGCTCAGGAAGTTGTACGGGATGAGGCCGATGAGCGGGCCCAGCGTGAACTGGCCGAGCGGGATGGCCAGGTGCGGCGACGCCATGTTGATGAACCAGTTGGGCGTGAACGGGAACACGCGCAGGAAAATCATGTACAGCGCCATCTCGTCGCGGTGCGCGTCCAGCATGCCGCGCAGCGTGTCCAGCTTGCGCGGGAAGAAACGCGTGACCACGCGGCGGCCGAAGTGGCGCGACAGCAAGAACATGAAGACGGAGCCCAGCGTGTTGTAGGCCAGGCAGAGCGGGAAGCCCAGCGTCACGCCGAACAGTGCGCCGCCCAGCAGATTGAAGAACACGGTGCCCGGGATGGCGAACGTCTGCAGGTACAGGTAGCAGCCCATGTGCGCGAGCAGCAGCGCGCCCGGCTGGCGCTCCGAGAAGCTCTGCAGCGTCTCGCCCAACTGCTGCGCCGCCTCCAGCGACGTGGGCAGCCGAAGCGCCGCCCACTCCGCGTCCGTGAGCGCCGAGACCACGAGCGAGTGCAGCGTCACGCCCAGCAGCGCCGAGCTGGCCAGGAAGATCACGCCCACGAGCTGCACGTCGCGCTGCCAGCCCTGCGGCGGAGGCGACGAGGCGAGAGCGACCTTGTCGACATCACTTGCGATGGCGTCTTTGTCTGCGGCGGCAGCGAACGCGGGCGAGGACTCCGGCGCGTGCGGGGGCATGGCTGCGGACAGAACGCGACCTTCTTCTTGGACGCCAGTTTGGGAATGAGAAGGCTAATTTTGCCCATCGTTTTTTCGCCGTTTTACTCGTACTTACCGTGTGGAGGCCACTTTGGCGCAAGACTGCCTGTACCATGGCATAATACAACAAACAGACTTTGTTACATGCTGCCGCAAACCGCTTGGATCATATGCCTAGCGGAAGAGCAGCAGCGTTCCTTGCGTTTTTATAATAGCAGTAGCTTCAACGGGAGGAACTGTTATTTTCCTGTGTCGGGATAGCTGCAAGGAACACTATCGCGATCTTTTTGCGCCTTGGACCGGTTCGTTGTCCTTACAGTGGGCAGCAATTATTTCTAACACGTGCATCTGAAGGTCCTGTTATCTTGTATTCTAGCGTTTGTCCTCGGTGTGGCTCAGAAGCCTTTGTTTCTGCGTGCCAACACGGCATTTATCTGTATTTTGCGACCAAACGATATGCCGCGCACTCGATACGATGTCCATGATAGCATTTCATTGCAGTCATTTCAACGATACTAGAAAGACTACAAGATATTCCTATTGAAAACCAAATGCTTCTTACTATCTATTTGCTGGCGGCGAGGAAACGCTTCATCATTGCCGTTAGTAAATCAACGACATGCCGATGGATGTACTCGATGCGTGTAGTGTGTTACAACCTCCCTACGTTAACTTGAATGCGTTATATACCTTAGAATATACTGTACATTTGCGTGACGATGACAGCGAGGGTTCCCTCTGAGCGCTACCGAAGTAAGCACTGATGTTTTATCGAAGAAATGAACGATCCAGAATTTACATTTCAGAGCCTACAAAAACGAGGAAAATGAACCTGGCAAGAGAGCGACAAACCGCTCGAAAAAGGTTGACACGAGTGGGATTCGAACCCACGCCCGAAGACTGGTGCCTAAAACCAGCGCCTTAGACCGCTCGGCCATCGTGTCCTCACATCAGTGTGTCAAGACAACAAAATATACTACAGTACTTGTGTACTTGCCGCCCGTAATGCGTCTAAACTAGACCACCCGAACAACCCACCATCGCTCACAGTACTTACTACAGTGCAGACTCGCCTCCTTCCGCTACGCATATTAACCATACATCCGCCAGATTCGTATTAAAACACTAGTTGCGCTCGCACACGGAGTCTACGTACGAACGTCACGACTTGTGTGTGGGCTCCACTTGCCTTCCCACCTGCCTGGTGCATGCATGCCTACTGTTACACGCCAGGTCTCGAAACAATTGTTGGGCGTACATTGCAGTACCGCATCCCACCCCGCTTAAGTACGCCACCGCGGCCATCAAAACCAGCGGTCGTGAAGCTACCGGCTCACTCCGTCTCCAGTCTTCCGGCAGCGATGGTGTTCGTGGCGACAGCTCGTCTCGCGGCCCGCGCGGCCTCGCGCTCTCGCCTGTCGACGCCTGCGCGCGCGTCTCCTCTTCTGGCCGGCGCGACGCAGCAGCTGCAGCTCCCGCGTGTGCAGCGCGCGCCCTGCGCCGTGGTGCCTCCGTTCCTGACGGCGGCGGCCGGCGTGGGCTCGGTGCGCACGAAGGTGAGCGAGCGCGCGCAGCGACGCAAGAACCTGCGCAAGATGAAGAGCCAGAAGGGCGCGAAGGTGCCGATGCTCAAGGACACGCTGCGCAAGCTGTACCTGCGCACGCACCCGGACCTGTTCGGGCGGTACCCGGAGCAGCAGCGCGCGAACGAGGAGTCGTACAAGGAGCTGCTGGGCATCTTGGACGCGATCGAGAAGCACAACGAGTTCCCTCCGGCCAAGACGCTGGTGCTGCCGTTCTTCCTCAAGACGCCCGTGGAGGGCCAGTTCAAGGAGGTGGACCTGCAGCTGCGCACGACGGGCGGCGCGTGCAACACGCTGGTGGAGGAGGCGCTGGGCCGGTTCTTCGGCGAGTGCGGGCTGCCGCAGGCGTTCCAGTGGGGCGAGGGCAGCTGGGGCAAGGCCGTGGGCAAGGACGCGGTGGAGAACTCGAACCTGGGCTTCGACAAGGAGGAGGAGGCCCGCGAGAAGGCGCGCAAGGAGGCGGAGGCGGCGGCCAAGCGCGAGGAGCAGATCCGCCAGTCGGCTCCGGCCTACAGCCCTGTGGACCGAAGTGCGCCGGAGGATCACTCGATCGAGAAGGCTCTGAATGAGCTTGACGACACACTGCAGTTGATCGCTGCGATGCCGTACCTGGATGACGAGGACGAGCAGCAACGGGCGATTAAGGTCCACTTTGAGCAGGGCAGTGGTCTGGACGACCTCGATGCTCAGGGCTACGCGGTCAAAGCTGGAGCCACTAAGATGTGGCAAGGCGAACGTGACCTGAACACGATCATCAAGGGCGTGGACGCGGACTCGGCCATTATTCTCCAGCGAATCCTTATGCACACGCTCGACATCGAAAAGCAACTCAATGAAATCATCGCCAAGGGGGGCTTTGATGATGACGAGGACTCTGCCGCCGATGCGCAGAAGTAAAGAGAATAGAGACCAGACAAGAGTAGACCTCCTCAATGCATGTTGCCGGCGTCGGCGTGTATTTTTCGCAACCTATTTCGAGCACTTCATTTCAAGGCGTACCATCATGTCTAGCAGCAAGCTCAGCCCCAGCTGTGGTCAATCTCGAATGCTTGCGCTTAGACAAGAATGCTGCCAAGACGTGTACCCATGATCAAAGCACACCCGTCAAGGAGCGCTGGATCGAAGTGTGTTTCAGCTTTTAGCTCTGCCTTTAGGGATACTAGCCCCGGGGCAGTGGTGCTGTATGGGGGACGGCAAGTCGGCAGCAGAAGCAACAACAGTGTTCATCCAGTTGTACCTATCCTCAAGCCATCGGTACCAAGGCCCTTGACGGCAGCCTGCGAAAGTGTCCCGACACCCGGCAGTGGTCCAAGAACCGAAGACTCTGTAGATCTCGTGGTAAAAGTGCGACTATTGCATGGCATCGACTTGCACATTCCGAGCACAAAATCGCCATGTCAGCATCCTGGACATCCAGCAGTGAATATTACAGTCAACGGCAGCCCAGTGCAATCATCCACAGCGGCTCAGCATGCTCGTAACCACTCCATCTGGAAGAAGCATGAGCTGACGTTCCAAGTTAGCGCTCCGTACCAAGCCACACCGGTTCCTGGAGGAACGGACGCACCTCCGTGTTTTATCTCGATGTACGTGTCACTATCTTATACCGCTTGCTCTTGTGCCTCCAAAAAGGATGAGGGCGTGCTAAGCTCTATCGAAATTGGAGAAGTTGGAGAGCTACAGTTGCCTGCGAAAGCAAACGAAAGCTATGAGATTTCAAGGTTCTTTCCCGTCATCAGACGCCAGCACAAAGGCTCTCAATCTCCATGTGTACTGCTCACTGCAGGCAAAGTCAAACTGTGGATTCGCGTTGAGAAACCTGCTGCCGCTTGTACTGTTGTGCAACCAGAAATTCCTAAACGACCACCATTCGCGCTACCAACGAACTTTGGAGAAGCACTCCAGCTGAAGCGTAAGCAACTAAAAGCTACCGTTGTACCGGAAGGCAGTGCACAAAAAATGAGCAAGCACCAAGCGTCCCAGGCTGACGCTGTCATCGCAATAGAGCTGATGAAGGAGATCGCAGTGGAGACAGCACCTGACCAGATTGGTGAAAACGATCTGAAAGTAGAAGGGCGGGTCGGAGAAGGCATTCACTCTTGTGTTCGTCTCGGGGCCTTACGTCGGAGCAACACTGACAGCACTCGGCCGGTGGCGGTAAAGGAGTTCCGGCACCAGCATGCAGTTCCCCCTGTCAGCGTACTCCGCGCTTTTATTCTTGAATACCGGATTCTAGCGAGGTGCCGCGTCGAGGGCGGCCACCAACACATTGTGGAGCTGCTCGGTGTAACGGTGGCGCCTCGCTTGATCATCCTGATGGAATATTTTGACCGCGGCAGGTAAACAGTCTGCTGCATTTGTTGGTCACAGGTAATACCCACGCGAGCACTAAAAACTCAACTCACATCTTTTGCTTCTGAAGTCTGGCTCAGTGTTTGCAGGATGAGGCTGCATGGGGACGACTGCCGATCAAGCAGGTATGTCCACACGCATACGCTTCTCTGTTTGTATTGGTACCAAACGCACGAAATTGATATGCACACACAGAAAGCTTTGGTTGGATTGAAAATTGCGCGTGGCATCGCATGGCTGCACAAGCACGACATGATTCACCGCGACATCAAAAGTCACAATATCATCATCAGCGGCGATCTTACGAGGCCAAGCCCATCAGTGAAGGTATGGTAGCTTTGCACTGGTCGTTCTTGCAGAAGTAATTTCCATCACTAACCTTTTGCCGTGTTGGAGTAGATCGGCGACTTGGGTAGTGCCATAGTGCGGCAACAGCAAGAGCCACTGTTGGTGGAAGAGGTCGGATCTTCAGGTTACACTGCTCCCGAGATATTTACCCGCCACGGATACGACAGCAAAGTCGATGTCTGGAGCTTCGGGATTGTTCTGTGGGAGCTAGCTTCATGTTGTGTGCAGGATCGTCTTAACCCGTTCATGGGAATGGCAGGCGACGAGTTTGTCACTAAAGCTCAAGGCGGATGCCGTCCCAAACTCGCCCATGCGCACCAAGTCTGGTTCGGGCCAATTGTCAAGAAATGCTGGCGATTCGATCCATCCCAAAGACCGGATATGGACGAAGTGGTCAAGCAGCTAGAGAAACTCATCGGCGAGCTCTGACCGTGTAAAATAAGTAAATGTTTTGGCATATCGTGCAAACAACGCTTCATTCGACGTACAATCTCTAGTTTTTGACTTCGGTGTCCTCCTCCGACTCTGCCTCATCGTCGGGGTCGACACCGCCATTTGTGAGCATCTCGCGCACCTTCCGCTCAATGTTGAGCGTGTGCAACAAGATCCGCTGGAGAATCAGAGCCGAGTCGGTATCCACGCCCTCCGTCACCTTCTGCAGGTCGCGCTCACCCTTCCAAATTCTGTGAGTGCCAGCCTTGATACTGTACCCACGCTCATCGATCTCGTCCAGTCCTGGGCCCTTCATAAAGTGTACGCGCAACTCACCATATTCCTCCTCATCCATCAACGGGACCGCCGCAATAATTTCAAACACCTCGTTCAGTTCACTCAGCAGCTTCTCTATCGATGCGTCCTCAGTGGTTGTTCCACTATCGACAGGGTTGTAGGCCGGAGCCGACTGGCGGATCTGCTCCTCGCGCTTGGCCGCCGCCTCCGCCTCCTTGCGCGCCTTCTCGCGGGCCTCCTCCTCCTTGTCGAAGCCCAGGTTCGAGTTCTCCACCGCGTCCTTGCCCACGGCCTTGCCCCAGCTGCCCTCGCCCCACTGGAACGCCTGCGGCAGCCCGCACTCGCCGAAGAACCGGCCCAGCGCCTCCTCCACCAGCGTGTTGCACGCGCCGCCCGTCGTGCGCAGCTGCAGGTCCACCTCCTTGAACTGGCCCTCCACGGGCGTCTTGAGGAAGAACGGCAGCACCAGCGTCTTGGCCGGAGGGAACTCGTTGTGCTTCTCGATCGCGTCCAAGATGCCCAGCAGCTCCTTGTACGACTCCTCGTTCGCGCGCTGCTGCTCCGGGTACCGCCCGAACAGGTCCGGGTGCGTGCGCAGGTACAGCTTGCGCAGCGTGTCCTTGAGCATCGGCACCTTCGCGCCCTTCTGGCTCTTCATCTTGCGCAGGTTCTTGCGTCGCTGCGCGCGCTCGCTCACCTTCGTGCGCACCGAGCCCACGCCGGCCGCCGCCGTCAGGAACGGAGGCACCACGGCGCAGGGCGCGCGCTGCACACGCGGGAGCTGCAGCTGCTGCGTCGCGCCGGCCAGAAGAGGAGACGCGCGCGCAGGCGTCGACAGGCGAGAGCGCGAGGCCGCGCGGGCCGCGAGACGAGCTGTCGCCACGAACACCATCGCTGCCGGAAGACTGGAGACGGAGTGAGCCGGTAGCTTCACGACCGCTGGTTTTGATGGCCGCGGTGGCGTACTTAAGCGGGGTGGGATGCGGTACTGCAATGTACGCCCAACAATTGTTTCGAGACCTGGCGTGTAACAGTAGGCATGCATGCACCAGGCAGGTGGGAAGGCAAGTGGAGCCCACACACAAGTCGTGACGTTCGTACGTAGACTCCGTGTGCGAGCGCAACTAGTGTTTTAATACGAATCTGGCGGATGTATGGTTAATATGCGTAGCGGAAGGAGGCGAGTCTGCACTGTAGTAAGTACTGTGAGCGATGGTGGGTTGTTCGGGTGGTCTAGTTTAGACGCATTACGGGCGGCAAGTACACAAGTACTGTAGTATATTTTGTTGTCTTGACACACTGATGTGAGGACACGATGGCCGAGCGGTCTAAGGCGCTGGTTTTAGGCACCAGTCTTCGGGCGTGGGTTCGAATCCCACTCGTGTCAACCTTTTTCGAGCGGTTTGTCGCTCTCTTGCCAGGTTCATTTTCCTCGTTTTTGTAGGCTCTGAAATGTAAATTCTGGATCGTTCATTTCTTCGATAAAACATCAGTGCTTACTTCGGTAGCGCTCAGAGGGAACCCTCGCTGTCATCGTCACGCAAATGTACAGTATATTCTAAGGTATATAACGCATTCAAGTTAACGTAGGGAGGTTGTAACACACTACACGCATCGAGTACATCCATCGGCATGTCGTTGATTTACTAACGGCAATGATGAAGCGTTTCCTCGCCGTCAGCAAATAGATAGTAAGAAGCATTTGGTTTTCAATAGGAATATCTTGCGTTGCCATTATGGGCAATGGTGGACACTACGCAAGATGCAATGTTTAATGAGCAAATCCAGGGCTTTATGTACATATTATTAACCCTTTCGTGATCCTCTTACCTAGACTATACTATACAAATTGTAGGTATTATTATGTAAAAGGGCGGTAGTAAGCGCCCTTTTAGTAAATCACTGTACTTTTGGTGAATGGACGATGTCTTGAACAATCCAAGCAGAACTGTAATATAGACGGCCAGTGCTCTTAGAGGGCGCACTCTGCGTCCTTTTAGATTTTGACTGTACTTTTGGAGGTGTTTTTTGTATTAGTTTTTTTTCATTATCTTGCGACTAGCAAAACTATGTGGGTACCGCGTACCAGACGTCGATATTTAATGAGTATCACGATTGCTATAGTGTGGGTCCTGACCCAACTCAACACCAAATTTAGGACCTAATCAAAATACCTGTTTTTGATACCTAAAGTTGATTTTCACTTTCTGGGCTGCGTGATAGAGTCTACAGTATTAGGCGCATGGCTCAATCTTTCACATACATGTAGATGCATGGTGCTCTAGCTTAAAAAGAAAGCTTACTCCGACATGGGCGCATGGAACTTCATCACCTCGAGCTGTTGCTTCTGGATGGCGCGTCAAAGCACTCTATTCGCGACAGCTGTCTCCGTTGATGTTTAACTTCTACATCGCCGGAGCGCTCAGCTCTTTCATACGACTATGTAGGCCCACCAAATCCTTCAAAAGTTTTGCGATTCAATCGACATATTGCATTGCAATTTGACCTGCCCAAACTACTACAACCATAGCGACTAGGATGACTAGGAAGTCCAGCTCTGCATGCATTTTGCTCCGTCCTATTTTCTCTAGCAGAAGAGATCTAGGTCGTACTGGACCTGGCCTACTTCACCGACTGTGGCTCATGACGCTGTGCTCACTGCTGCTGACTCTCGTGGTGGCCATCGTGTCCGTCGTAGTGCTCTTCTCCGTTGCGCTGGTGCCAGAGACCAAGGTCCAGGAGGACACGGGCGTGAACGCGTGGCTGTCGTGGTTACCGGTCGCCATGATGGTGCTCGTGGAGATCTTCGTCGTCACGCTCATCAACAGCCTCGTCACCATGGGATGCTATCAGGTCAATATCTTCGACCAGGTCACGGTGGCGCGCGGCTTCGAGGACATGCTGCAGGACGGGTAGTGCCACACCAGCTGCGAGTGCGGCCGCCTTTCCTGCTGTCGCGTGAGCGAGATCAGGCGCATCGTTGTCTTGAGCTTGTCCGCGAAACCGCAGGGGGTTCGATGCACCCGTCGTTCATGCTCGCGATGGTGTTCGTTGAGTCTGCTGTTGCTGGTGTCTGCTGTTGTTGGTGCTTGCGGTGACGCCGACCGAGTTGACCTGCGTTCCCACCTCATTGTCCTTCCTGGAGAAGTTGCCCAGCATGATGCCACTCACCCGCTCTGCCATATAAACGTGTATTCGTCCGACGTAGCTCATGAGCACCCCGTACGCAGAGTGGTGCTGTGCCCTGTGCCGCGCCTGTACGCATCCTGATGGCGATCTGATGGTTCACCAGCGTACGCCGGAGCAGAGCAGAGCGCCATGCCCAGTAACAACGCCCTGTCGAAGAGAGGTGGCGGTGGGCATGAAGATGCTGCCGCACGTCCATTATCTCTGTCGCCCAGCGGTGCATCAGCGTGGTTGTAAGCGCTAGGATTGAGCCCTCAGCAGCGCTCAGCAGCAGCGAGTTGTATAGCATCGACTTGCCCTCTCCGTCACCCACCCTTAGACAGTTTACATGTTAACGAGCGTCCGTAGGTTGGGGGCGATCTCCATTGTCCCTTGCATACCGCGCGGGGCGCTGCTGCTCTCCATTATCTCGTGGGAGCTCCTTGCCGCCACCTACTGCAAACACTTGCTCTGCAAATACCTAGCTATTATTTGCCAATGAACGCGTGGCATTTAGGTAGGTCATGACTTTTTATTTTACTTTACGGTATAAGATATCTTCTGTAGTAGCTGGTTCCCGTCACTGCGCTTGTGCTGGGCCGAGACAACGAAGGCCATGAGCTTCGGTGATGTCTTCGGGATGGCTCTCGAGTTCGAGTCGTTCGTCTTGTTGCGGTCCGCGTCGCACCTGCCCAAACTTACGATGATCAGACGTGCCTTCTGCGCCAGCAGCAACTCTGCTAGCTCGCCGCACCTAGGTAGGCATAACTTGGAGATGAGCAGTGAGAAGTAAGAAGTTGTGGAGACGCCGCTGGCTAAACCAACCTGAAATTTGGTGAGAGTGAGAAGTGCATTTGAGACAGCCCGGACACTGGTTTTTTATGGTTTTCATTGATGAGTTCTCACCACGCGTCTTCAATCGGTCGTCTCCAACCCAAGTACGTCGATCTTGCTAATCTTGTGGAACATACTAGTGGCGCTAATTCGGCGTCATTGATCGCAGTCTAATCGTGTAACGGATACCGCCAGCACCCCAGTGACAAACCTTCACTGCACATACTTATATTGGCGATTTTCAGCTAAATGTATTATTTCGGCTTGACCCGATATACATTCGGCAAAAAGCAACTTTGACTTCTAACAATAGACAAGCTAGTATTAGTACTAGTAGTAAATCGGCAGTAACCGGAAGCAATGGTTCCCTTCAATTATTAGAATTATCCTCGCCAGACTATTCTCTAATCAACCTAGCTCGTATGCGTCAAGGGCAGCGCGAGGGTTTGATACAGGTTTAGCTGGAATGCTGGTATTGTGAAAACCGCTTAATTTGCCGATTTTGCTCGTAAATCGATGGATTTGCACCCTGATTTAGCTCGATCGATTTGTAAATTGACGCGTCCCTGTGATGCATATGTGAGTGGATGTGCATATTAGGCGATCGTTTTATGGAGACCAAGTCGATATAGCCGCGTTTATAGCAGAATGCCCACCTTTTACTGGGCAATCGCGCAGCCAAACGATACATATAGATCACGTTTGATTTTAAACCTGATTTTTACTCTGATTAATTAGGTGATTGGGATCTAATAAGGGGTTTTAGCCGGTTGTCACAATAGAGCTTTGAGTTTTGCTGGTAAAGTAGCAATGCCAACCCTCGTATCGCTTCGTCCATCCGTTCCTCGACACTTGCTCGACTAAGAAATTGAAGTCTTCGTAGCCCTCTTCTCGAGCGACCTATGCCTGGGGTTCCTCGTCCTGCTAGGCTAGTGTTTGCTTTAGCTCGATTGACAGATATTTCAGCTTCTCGCCTGTTATCCATGGGCTCTCAGCTGCGCCCGTAGGCGTCGCGCCTTCCACCAGTAAAAGCCTCGTACTACTTTATCAATATCGTTAGTATGTCGTTGAATGGCTCGTGGTTGGGCGGGATCTAATTTCTCGCTGTCAGCCCTTATTGATTGTCAGCACCACAGAGAGACCACAATGAGGTCGACGAATTTCATGTGTGTTAATGTTTGGGCTGAACATTTGGCGCGATATTCGAAGAGCTTTCTTGTTCAGTGTCTGCTTTGGCGAGTTCATGAACCTCACGAATGCAACGCGTAGCAGCCCACAAGTGTTTACACCGTTTACCGTAGTGCCACAGCTTGATCTCGGGCCATTGTCACCCCTTCCAGCCTGTTGCAGCTTCCTCGTACGCGCTGTCGTGTAGCCGTATGCGTACTTTTTGCGTCTCCACGCTGCTGCCTCGAGATCCAAGCAATCCGCATTGGGTACTTGAACAAGGACAATTGAAACCATATCAGTGCTATAGAGGCTGTGGGGCGATACATACCGCTGTCGATTCCTGTAGAACACAAACAAAATCATCGGTTAGTCACGTAGCTCGTGCTGCAACCTTTGGTTAGGGTAGTAACTTCTTGCCCACAGACGCCAATCGTCGTACTGGTTTCCGTCTCTTCATATTCCCATGGTGATAAAAGCGCAGGGGGTACTGTGTGCTTTGACATACACAAGAAGCTTAGATAGTAGTGGGTCTAGGAGAATTCTGAGACGAATAGCAACAGCGCGAAAATACGTATACCGTATCGTCGTAGTTCTAGGCGTTGCATACTTCTAAGGGTACGTATTACTGCTTCCCTTCCACACGCGAGGCACTCAGGTGGTACAGCACTCTGCCGCGCGATCGATCCTCGCACGCTGCAACACGCGCCGGCGATGACGAACTGGCAGATAGCAAGCTGCAGATGAAAACCCTAATGGGCGACTTCAGACTGGCAGGGCGGAGGTTTGCCAACCGCGGGGAACTGAGAAGGAGGCTGCTTCCCCGATTGAACTCCGATCGTGGTAGAGGGCCATACGAAGACTCGTTCACCCCCTCGCTCAACGTCCTTATGTAATTTTTAGGGAATTATTTATCAATGGTTTTCTATACCTACAAATCACCCCTCCCCCCCTCTAATTCATAAAGCAGATTTACGAAAAAGTTATGTTTCATTATCAGATACTACCTGAAAAAAACATAAAAATTGGGTGGGCGATGCCACAAATTTCACTAGAAAAGGTAGGCACAACAAACCGAGAAAATGTCTGGCAATCGGCAGGCCGAAGACGTACCCCTCCCGGATCGGAAGCATCGGCGAGTGACCCAAGCGGCTGCTGCAACTATATCGGCTAGTACCGAAGAGTCAAGCTCCAGCTGTGGCGTCCTTCAGTTTAAGAAAGCCTGGGTTTTACTGCGCAAGGAAGGTTGGACGTAAAAAAGTCCTCCAAGGCGTAGTCTAGATGGACGCTATCGGTATATCAAACCGGGTGGTGACGCGGCTGGCACCGAAGGCAAAGATGTTTTAGTTGGCGAAGATGCGTTGGTACGATACGCTTGCGGTATGCTCAACAGGCAGTCAATAGCTTCGGGCACGTATGGTGTTACATGGAGTATTACCGCTGTGTGCGCAGTGCTTTTTTGAGTGCGGTGCTGACCTTAGAATGGATGTTTGTATGTTTGTATGTATCGGAGAAGGCGCTACGCAACTTGGTGTCAAAGATTTAGTTAGTTTAAGTATTGGGACTTTGTGGATATGGTCATGGTGGGCCTGGAGGGGCTGGCAGTATGAATGGGACGATCGATGAATTGTTTGGGAGGCAAATTGATAATGCACCTCAAACCACACCAGCTAGCTCAGGCGATGCTGTTAGCAGACAAATGGACTGTTCGACTTAGGAGATCACTACCGGTGTCAGAACACCGCCGGCACTATTACAAGATTTGTATCTCAAGCAGCTAGTAGCGTTTACACCTGATAAGGAAGTTTGGATGAAAGCGAAGGTGTACACGACGATTGGATCTACTTATATAATTGGCCGCGTGTACCGCCGGCCGAAGAAAGGGAAGTTTGCGTCGCTTTTTCAAGTTCGGTGTTCAGTTTCAGTCGTCCTTTCTTTGAATTTGGAAGCTGCGGAGATTTGTGAGGAGTACGAGTTTGAAAGAAGTGGAGGCAATGAGGAATATGCGTTTCGATCCTGAAGGACAGAGCGACGGTCCACAAAACCTTTTCGAGCACCATGACGGATCCACATCTACCTTCGTGCGCCCAGAATTCGAGCATTTATTCGAGCATTCGGCTAGCTCCGTGTTTTTCGCATATCTACCGTTGTATTGTTGGTGCCAAGTGTTGTATCTGATGAGCCAATATGCCGTTGTAAAAGGCATTCAAATCATACGACCGTTTACACTACGGGATCTGATGGTATTTGTTTTCTTTTTTCATGGCACTAAATGCCAAAGGAGAATATTCTAATTACTGGGGACCTCAGCCTGAAGACTTGATATTCGGTGGAAGTACGACAGCATTAGATGGTATTATGAGTCTCAACAGATTCAAAGTGCTGCGAAGATGCTTGAGTTTTAACGTCGTCAATATGAATAACTATTACACATCGGTGCAGCCCCTGCAAGAACTTCCTGTGAAAGGTATTTACGGCTGGGGAACAATTCGCGCCAACAGTAAGCATTATCGTGGACATACGCTTCTCGGCAAAGACCATGATAGTTGTGTGCGCGGAGATCTTCGGCAAGCTGTGTCAACTGAGCACAACCTGGTTTTGGTTTCGTGGTGCGACGGAAACATTGCCATCGTGGTCTCGAATGCTGACGCGTCTACCATGCCATCTGTAACGCGTGTGGGTGGCAATCAAGATGTTGAATTCCCAACCCCAACTTGTGTCCCGCGATACAACCAAAACATACAGGGCGACGACCGATTGGGCCAGCTAAAAGGACGGTTTTAAATCTTGGATGAACACTCATTCAAGCGCTGGCACAAGAAGCTGGCATTAGCGCTGATCGACATCGCTCGAGTAAATGCGTATTTGACAAGAAGGCTCACAGAACGTGATTCAAAGACCCAGTAGCCGCATAGATCATTCATGACAGAGCTCGTCGGTGAGCTGATCAATGGAAAGTGGGCCGAAGCTCCTAGTGGGGAGCATATGCTGTACACGAACGGAGAGGCGTGCACGGAGGATCCGATTGAGGAAGTCATTGTGGGTACAGTCCGGCCAGACCGTTATGAAGGCATTACCATAATGCCGCATGAGTCTGTTGCTCCGAAGCAGATCCATTCGAAGCATAAGCTTAACCCCTTAGTTCCCGTATGTTGTAGGGTACTAAACAAGCGGTGTATACCCTAAGTCACTTTTTCGCTGCGTCTCTGGTATGTTGGACCTCCAACATAAGGAACGATTATACTAAGTGTTTGTATGGAGATAGATCCCATGATATCATATAGTGAAAGTAAGATATTTTATTAACAAAAAAGAACCGAATGCACAGGCTTAGGTTTGTAGTCTGTAGGTACGGTTGCAGGTGGTACAGAAGGGAGTGTCTCACACACTAACCACGAGTGGCCAGCAGGCCGCAGTGCTCATTTAGCAAAAAGACGAATCAAGCGCAAGATGATAGGCCCGGCCGGCAAAACCCCACGGCACCAGCTAATGGAACACGAGCGGTGCCTGTGCCTCGAGGCACTGCTGAGTGACCGCCACGAACGCCGCGTCCGTCGTGCGCAGCAGAAGGCGGGTGATGAAGCTGCGGGGGCAGCGAGGACTGCGAAGCGTACGACAGCGGCGATGGAGGTCGCCGAGTCCAACGGCGATGCCCCTGCGCAGCCAAGAGCCGAGGATAAGGAGGAGGCGAGCGCTACGGCTGCTGAGGCCAAGGAGACGACGGGTAAGAAGGCAACGAAGGCCAAGGGCGCAGCAGCCGAGACCAAAGAGACTGCGACGAAGAAGAAGGCAGCGGCGCAAGAAGAAGGAGGCGGCTAAGGCAACGCGGACCAAGTCCAAGGCTGTGGCTTAGTCGCCACCGTCCAGCCAGAAGAAAGCCGGGCCAAGTAAGTTAGTTATGCGTCTATGCTATTTGTCCTGTTGAAGCTCTAACGTTGTATTGTATTATGGTTGTACAGTGCGGCGCAAATGCAGTCTGTCCTTGCGCCGGAGCTGGTGCGAGACTACCACCGGTCCATGGGCGGTGTCGACGTCCACGAACAGCTTCGTATGCAGCGCTACAGTGTACAGCTGTGCTACAAAACGCGCAAGTACTATAAGACGCTGTTTCTGGGGCTTCTAGATATGGCGCTCGTGAACGCATTTATCGGGTACCGCTACAACAAGAAGGTGAACAACAAGCGGCCACCGAAGCACTACGCCTTTTTTGAAGAGCTGATGGAGCAGCTCCTGGCCGTGGACTCCGACATTGTTTTCACAGAGATTGAGGTAAGATATGTTGCCCTGTCAACATAAGCGCTTTGGTGTGGTACGTATGTTCGACATAAGGTGATCTAATGTTGTCAACGTGTGTATCACTTCCAGCAAGCAACTTCAGCCAGGGATCGGATGGCGGCGTCACCAGCTCGGTCCGAGTCGCGGTAGCAGACGTCGGGGCAAGATGGAGCAGTTCATGACGGCCATTATCTTGGGGAGAATTCTGATACTGTCGACGGGGAGCGGGGAGTCAAACGGCGTCAGCGCTCGTGCAAGGTGTGCGCCGTGTTCAAGGCCAAGCCGCGAAAGTTTACGAAGTACTTTTGCCCGGAGTGCTCCGCGGGCAACAAACGGTAAGTGCTGTTTTCTAATGTAAAACGAGGCTCAAAATCTAACATGTACCGATGCAATGCAGCAAGTACTTGTGTAATGTAGTCCGCGAAGGAAGAGCGAAGACGTGCTTCCAGATCTGGCACGCAGATAGGGACAACGGAAACGACATCCCGCGCCATCTACTTCAAGAGCACAAGGATCGCGACCGCCCCCCACCTTCGCGCCCACGAAAGAAGCGACGCCGCGTCAGTCAAGCGCAGGGAGCGGTGGTGAGCCAAGCTGACGCTGTCTCGGAGGTGGAGGAGGAAGCTGGAGGAAGCAAGAATGCTGATAGTGCGGGGGAAGGCATGGCTGACGACGAGTTGTAGGCAGTATTTTTTGTGCATTCTTTTGGAGATAGCAATCAATTGAAACGTGCCAATTTGCATTACCATCATTGATCGCATGTCCATTTTATCCGTTGCTGCACGTGTGCAATGCCACAAAAATCGAACGCACCGATGAACAGGACATTTCTTATGTTGATCTGTCCATCATAGGATAAATGATTAGCCAATTTTGACTACATAGGACGCCTTTATGTTGTATATGTCACTCCTATGCCCACACGTCTGCCCTCGTACCCACCCCCAACCCGCGCCTCAAAATCCGTAATTAGACGATGGTGCATACAAACATCAAGACGTTAGATTATGGGACAGGAAAAATATACACCTCGTATCTAGCCCGGGAAGTAAGGGGTTAAGAAGTGCCGCTGCATCGTGTATTGTTGGGAGGGCCGTTACCCCCATTGAAGTGGCATAGATGTCTGCTTATGTCGAGTTGTGCATGCACAAGTTGGGTCCCCTGGATATACCCTGAAACGACATGGACTTGCTGGGGAAAATATCACCGCTAGTACAGGGTAAAACTTTTGTTTTCGCACAACGGCAACATCAACCATGTGTCTGAATTTGCGAAGTTCCGCCAAGCAGCCACTGCAAGCATCACGAATGCGAAGTGAAGCGCATGTAAGTCACCATTACGATGTACGATAACGTCATTTCCATTGCATGGGTGTTGCAGCATTTAGAGCACGTAGTCAGCCACAAGTCTGACCATACCATTCGTAACAGTCAACACGTTCATATTGTATTTCACTGCATTCATATCCGCGCAAGCGCTACTTTTAGATACTAGTCCGCTAACGTAGCTCCCAAATAAAGATGATCCATCGCTGTCCAAGCATACCGATACAAGTTGGGTTTACTAGGTAGGAGCCTGATATGCACCGAAACCACTAGCCCGACTACCGCAAACTTGCCCTCGGACTTGTAGGAGAGCTTATAAACTGATGTGTGGTCTTCGTTCCTACACAGACCATGAGCGGTTGAAAGGTGTTGCCACCATCCTTTCCGTACCTCAGACATGCTCGTCGATACGGACACACCGTGGTTATAAGAGGAAAGCAACATTCGCAATTGCTGTTTCTATAACGTCAATGATGTTTATTGATTCAGTTCGCTCTACTTACGAGGGCGCTTGTTTGGCTAAAGACGTCTGTATTCGCTAAATAGAAATTGATATATCTCTGTGAACCTGGGCGAGAATTCGACTTCCTTCGTCATCCTAGGGGAATTGCCATAGCAAAATGGACAATCCTTCTTCGGCAGGGGGCAACCACGCCAAGCCCATGAATCCTCCACTTCGCACCAAGCACGTTCTTTATCCGAAAGTTGCTGAAGCAGACGTTAAAAGCAGCAAACCGGTCGTCCTGACCGTTCTCTCCACCATTCCGCCTGACAATGGTCTCAACAAAGCCGTCCAATGCAGCGGAGAGTTCCCACAGATTTGGAAGCACAGTCGCGATCTTCTTGTCCCGCTCAAACCGGTTGATGAAGCATAGCTCGACGAAGAAGCTATGGGGATGTGACCAGCTTGGCGAGGCGTGGGCTAAGCAGTCCCCTTGCACGATCGCTTGCATCTTGCAGATGTGCGATTGGGAACTTGTTGGGTGGGTGCCATTGACTGTTCGGGCTAAAGCTGGCTGCATCAGGCTCATACTCGACAAGTCTTCACACCGGAACGGTGTTGGTGCAACTGGTCAAAAACGGGTTTGGGGTCGGCATTGGAAGGGCAGGACCGTGGTTTACGCGCTCAACCTCTAGTAGGAGAGGCTGGAGTTGATGGACTTGACACGTTGGACTCGACGCCTTCTGAAAGCGGTCAAGCGTCCTCCTGGTTGGCTTGCGTATGGCCGGAGGTGGGTAAGGGGGCGAAGCTGCCACCAGGTTATTGACAGGGTCAGGCTGGGGACGAAGCGACGGAGCATCCACTTGGTTGGCCTGCTCATGGCTTGCTCATGGCTGGCGGGGGTGGTGAGAGGGGGGGGGGAGCTGCCGCTAAGTTATCGACAGGGTCGGCCTGGCGACGACTTGGAGCCCCCTGAGACGGTTCTTCCTCTCATTGCGAGGGTCCCCAACAGCTGTGCTGCTGGCCCTTGTATCGGAGTGCAGGCACGCTTCGTAGTGTTGTTGGTCGCCCGCCTTCCGGTTAGCTCTATGCCTAAAATTGCGCAAAAACATTCAGGTTTAGTAACACAAGAGATGAACTGAAGAAGTATGAGCGATACTGTACTCGACTGCCTTGACGCGATCAGAAAAGTGAGCTGATTTATATGAGCTGGATATTTACAAGAGAGATAAGAATTCTCACACAATTAGTTATTATGTTTCGATGGGAGGGGCGACGTAAAAGCGAAATTCCTCTTGTAAAAACTACGCCATATCGTGACGTCATAGCGAACCCAGGACGAGGGGGCGGAGGGGCACCTATACATACTGGCGTTCAGTATAGTCGTAGGATGGATGCTTTCTTCTGCTCGTATATATACAAAACTACGTACTAAGCCTTGCCTGTATGCTTGTCACCCCTCCTACTCCAAAATGGGTATTACGTTAGGCTTGGTGAATGTTATAAATGGTACATGTTTACCTTTTTCACAAAGGAAGGGGTGGCAGCTGTACAGGTACTGTTGTTTTATATGTGAGGGGTGGCAGCTATACAGGTACTGTTGGTTTATATGAATCAACAAGATGTCATCGGTGAAACCCGCTACGATAGTTCACAGCCACTCACATTCTCCAACTTGCCGAGAGCGACAAACCCTCGTAGTTTCCGACCCGATCACACACCAGCACGGTTTTTGCGCGTGATGGTCTAACTGTTGACGTCTCGCTTGTGTGTCTGGAGTGCCACCCGCCACCCCAAGCTCTTCCGTTCTGAGGCCATCACGCACGAATCCACCGCTGACACTACCATCACAACGATCATCGAGGACTCCGCGAAAGATGCAGGCCGAGCGGATGCACTCCGCAGCCGATCGCAAGCTTTTGCCGAGAGATCTGTGGGACGGCGAGTGCCTCCGTGGTCGGCACTCCTGTGGGGCGCCCCTACATCAATTTATCTTTTTAAAGTGTAATAGCACCCAAACGTAAACCAAGAAAAGCTGTTTTTGCCGCAAAATCGGTGCGTAATGTTGTCATTAGTATGCTCATTTGTTTCCAGGAATGAAGTGACTGCATATGCTTAGTGTGATGATAGATTGCATACATGACAATTATCTGTGGTTCTGAAGTGAATGTGTTTATCAATGGTGTAGTAGACGGCATAATGCTGGAGAAAAGATACTACTTTACCCCCCCCCCCCTCCTGTGCTTCATCCCCCCCCATTTCTTGGCCATCGCTATCTGTGTCGACGCTTGCAACTCCGGCAAAGGCAGCGACCAAATTAACACAATGTTGGCGCATTTTGTCGAGACGAAGTTCTGACTGTGTATGTCGACAACTCCTCGGGACGGAATAAGAACAACTACGTGATCAAGTTCTAGCTGACCCTTGTGGGCATGGCATTTTCGAGTATGTGGACTTCAATTTTTTCGTAAAGGGGCATACGAAAAACTCGTGCCACCGTGGTTTTGGCCACATTCGAAAGCACCTGGCCTCCGCTGAGTGCTGGACGATGCAGCTCGTCATTGATGCAGTAAACGCAGCGGCGTCAAACTCCGTGACTGTGCATGTTCCGAGAGGTAGCAGGCTCTTCAAGTCGTACAAGCCAGTGTTAACAAAATTATACAAGCGACTTGGCGGTGTGCAGCAGAACCAGATCTTTTCGATCGACAGCGCCAAGCAGGGTGTAGTGGCGTGCAAGAAGGGTCCCGACTTAGATACAGAGGAGCAGGACTTACGTCGAAAGATTGATGGTATTTCATGGCATAGGACGAATCATGACAGACCACATTGAAATCCTGTCACCTCCACCTATCAACGCTGAGAAGAAAGAGCAGATGTACAAATCAATTAGGCCGGACGTCCCGGACGAGTTCCAGAACGACCCGTTGTACGCGAAGCCAAGTGAGGATGAAGGAGCTGCAGCTAAGACAAAAAATTGGGCTCGCTTAGCGCCTCGTGCTGCAATGGCAGCGGCGGCCAAGAGGAATCAAGAAGAGCGTGGAATGGCGGCCCAAAAGAAGAGAGCGGCACCCAGCAAGAATGCTGTTGCTAACTCCAAAAAGCGCAAGGCTCCAGTGACGCCTGGCGCTGACGATGAGTAGGCGAAAGAGTGTAGTGCATCATTTGGTACCTATGTCCACTAGTGAATCAAAATGTTATTGTGGAAACCGATTAGTTTGTCCTCTGATTTGAAATCTTAATAAGGCCATTGTGAGTTCGTTCGTAGTCATTAATCATGACCATATGCTGAATCTAAATAGGTGTGTAAATAAGACCATGTGGCTCTAATTCTGGGTGACTCTATACCTCGAGCTTGGGGCTCAAAGCTGCACGCAGACTTAAATCGGCGATCAGGACACCACAACAGATCACGGGGCAATGTACGGAGCAGACTTTCGGTGGAGAGCCATCGTTCTTCATTACGCGTACAGCATCTCATGCGACCAAGTTGGCCGCATTTTCGGGGTTTCCGGGCGAACGGTGAGCCGGTGGTACTGTCAGTTCAAAGAAAATGGCCACGTCTACCCGGGGGAGCAGCCTAAGAAGCCAAGACACAACGAGGAGTTGGTCGCTTTCGTGAGCAAGTACGTCACAGAGCACCCGTGCTTTTACATCGAAGAGCTACAGGAAGCTCTGAAGCAGCGGTTCGGCTACAATGTACAAGGTATTTCGGCTACCAGCATTCTGCGGTTGCTTCGCTTCGACCTGGGTCTATCGCGTAAGGTTCTTGAGCGGCGTGCGCGTGAAGCAGTGCCTGAAGTGATCGAGTGCTTCATGAAGAAAATGCAGAAGTGGTACAGCTACCCTGAGCAACTAGTATTCCTAGACGAGACGTCGAAGAATGGCCTCGACGCCATGCGCCGGTACGCGTGGTCTGCTAAAGGCGAGAGGGCTATTGTTAAGGCCCCCTTCGCCCGTGGAAATCGCGTATCGATTTTTGCTGCATGTGACTCGTCTGGGTTCATCGCGTGGCGCACGACGCGAGGGACGTTTACAAGGCTGAAGTTCCATCGTGCCTTCGTGAGCTGCGTGTTGAAGAAGCTGAATCCGTGGCCACTTCCACACTCTATCGTCGTGCTAGACAATGCACGCATTCACATGTACGCCGAGCTTGAGGCCGCCGTCCACTCAGTGGGAGCCGTGCTCTTGTTTCTCCCTCCGTACTGCCCGCAGTTCAACCTTATAGAGGTGCTGTTCGGACAGCTGAAGCGGTGGCTCGCTCGCCACGCCAACCTGGCGTTTGGTTTGTACCCTGAGAAGGTTCTAGAGATCGCAATGCCAGCCTGCACCCGCAAGGACAACGAGGGAGGTGTTGGGCTGTTCCGCCATTGCGGGTAGGGGGTCGGAGGTGTGAATGAAGCGGTTTTTCAACGGGAGCTCGGTACGTACGAGTAGCATTGGGCGCGGGGAGGCGGAAGGGAGGAGGAGGAGGGGTGGGTGGGGAGCTGACGAGCGTAGCGAGATAAAAATCAAAGCAACCTTGTATTTTCGCACTTAAAAGCTGACGAGCGTAGCAAGATAAAAATCAAAGCAACCTTGTATTTCTGCACTTAAAAGGTGGCACCTACTCGCTCATGTGGTCAATGTCGCTCATGTCCTCGCTGGGTTCCTTAGGTGGTTGAAATGATGCGAAGAGGCCTTCGGCTAGTAGACTGTGGTTGGGAAGCTCGAGCGCAGCACGGAGCTCCTGGAGATTGAAGGCCAGTTGTAGATCCGACGATCCATTGAGGCGCACAGTGATCGTGCGGAATTCAGGGTCGCTTTGCGCCGGGGGTGGTTCCGAACGCATAGAGTCGAGGTGCTGCATCTGCCTAAACGTAGCGTTGTTGGGCAGGGCCGGCTCAGTTCCGTCAGGCTGTCTGGCGTGGGTTGTCTCCCAATACGTCCGGGCAATCGGCCCCACTCGGACGTCGCCTCTTTCGAGAAGATAGCTATCAATTGCTCTTGCAGCCTCTTGGATCCGGCCCGTTGTGACGCGTCGAATTCCTGCACTGCGAAATGCGGCTGCACGAGCTGCAAACACAAAGAGATCAAACTCGAAAGGACCACTTACATTTTTGCGCTTGTGATAATTTCCCCTCGCTATAGCGACGTAGTCTCTCCAGTTGGCAGACGACAAGGCGACCCACTCAACTTGCTTGGCACCCAGACTTGGCTTCAGGTAGATAGTGGCGTCGTCTCGGGTCGTCTTAGGCTTGTAGGCCACGAGGGCGGGAGCTGTGCTCGATCTTAGCTTGTAGCTCGTCGAATGAGTCAGCCTCCTCGTCAAATGTGAAGGTTGGCTTCTCAATACTGACGTTCGTCCGACTGGTCTTCGTGATCACGCCGATTTTGATGGAGACGCAGGCGAGGGTCATCTTGTCTTGCGGTTTGCACTCGGAATTGCGTTCTGAGCACTCGGAATGCCGCGAGTTCATCGGACATTCGGCCCGATATATTTGTAAATCGGTATCGGCCCTCTGTTATATATAAATCGGCCTGGGATTGGGCTGGGATTGTACGTGCCTAAATAGCAGTGTTAATATGAATAGGCGAATCTAAATCGAGACTACCCCTGTCGGATTTATAAATAAATCAGGGTTGGTAATCCTATTTGAGACCCTAAAGCGTCGGATTTACTGATCGATTAGACAAACAAATCGGTTTCCACAATACTTAGTGACTTGATCCAAATTTCGGGAAAATACTCAAAAATATACCCCCCGTGATTTGTACTGGACCGGAAAAATGTTATTTTAGCTATGTTAGACTTGGTTTTAGTTAAATCTGAGACTACCACTAGATTCCTTGCGTCATTTTTACCCTATAAAGGCAAATAAAAAATTGAGATCACGACTCAAAATACATTTTTGATGGACTCGTTCTCAGCTTCATGTGGATCAATCTGGCTGTGGAGTAGCTCAAAAGAAAGCTAAGATAGCCCTCTTTCGAAAGGTGTGTCTAAATCGCGATTCGTACTTAGGTTTATAAGTAATTTTTTGTTTGCCGTCGTATCATATATATCAAGCATTGCTTACTCACGCAGATTAGTCTAGTGTATTAGTTCAGTTACTCTATTCTTAAATGCCCTACTCTCAGACGCTCGTCCCTGGACTTCTTCCTCGGTCGGCCTCACTTCTTTGCCCCTTATCCTCATCGAAATGGTTGGTGGCAGGCTACCCAGTGCCGTCTCTTAAACGATAGAGTCCCCTAGAACTTGCTAGAAATTCAGTTTTATCTAAAATGAGAGGGTTTCGATACTCCGCACCTCATCCCCTCTCCCTTTCTCTCTTATCGACAGCCAGGGACATGCCCGGCGGCCGCTCAGCGTGGCCAGCACCGCATCACTTAACAGAAGATCCCGCTAAGAGGGAACACATTTGGAGGGGAACACAGAAAAACGCATAATGCGGAATTAGTCGGGTGTCGTGGGCACGTAAATGCTTCCAACTTTTAAGGGGCAGTACGCCGACAGCGTTGACAAGTTCTATTTTGCTATCAGCGCTGGTCGGCATATAGCTAGCGCCCTGGTAGTAGCTCTGTTTGAAGCTATTTGTAGAGAAAGAGGGTTTGTAGACATTTTTGTTTGGTACACGGTACCATTATTGGGAACAGGACCTCCCCCTCTCTCACAAATCAAACGGAGCTGGACGAGCGAGGATGAAGGGCGAGCTGCGCATCAGCGCTTGCGAAAGGTAAGAGAGCGCTGCAGGCTCCACGACGAAGCATTAGCACTATGATACTAAACAGGGTTCTTGTGTGCATGGCAATAAGAGTTTGCGCTAGCCAAGGCGCCAAGCTGAGTGGACGACGTGAACGCCGAGATCTACCAGGACGAGACGCTGCACGTGGAGCGGCTGACGGTCACCCTCGCCGTCATCATGTCTGTGCTGAACGTCGGGCTCGATGATGGACTGGCAGTCGCTGGGACCGCTCATCTTGACGTACTCAGCGTCCGTCGGCAGTGACGTGGAGTACAGGAGGCTGTAGCCGGAGGCGTCGATGCAGCCCTGGAACGAGTCAAGCGTCAGCAGTGTCTGTTGCGTGGACGAGCAGGCGTCAGAGCTGGACGAGCTGGAGGTGGTAGCCGAGCTGGTGGTCCCGCAGAGCGACAAGCAGGAGCTGGTGGAGGCCGTCTTCATGACCACCAACGTCGGCGGCGTCTGCGCCATCATGGTCACCAAGATTCTGGAAGGCACCTCGAGGGAGCTGGTCGACGTGATCAGCGCGGTGGACGCAACAAGGACGTGCAGCCGCTGCAGCCTAAGGACTTTGGTCGCCAGACCGACTTCGTGAAGCACGCGCGGTGGGTGCTGTGCTGAGCTGGTGGGAGCACCAAGGGATGGTGGGAAAGCCGTCCCGCTCTTGAACCGATTTCCATTCTTTTTGGAAATCGGTTCACAGAGCATACAGTCAATCACTCGAGGCGTCTTCTCGCTGCGCCTGCACTCGCGAGACAACAATGCTAGCTTAGACTAGGATAGCACAGTGTTAAGTTTGAGATAGTGAGCTGTCGAACGACACTAGTTGCATGTATGCTTCACTTGTTCCGCAATTAGTTTTTTTCGGCGCTCACCGTTTTGGGCTCTTTTTGTTCCCTTCATAGCGGGATCTTCTGTTAATACTCACACTATGTACTAGGGTAGAGTTCTAGAACTCGAACCCCAAGTTTCTCTCTTTTAGCTTGAGGCATTACTTAGTAGGCAGCGCCATGGTTAGAATGTCTGCGGTCATCTCTGTGGTCCCACAATAGGCTATTTGAAGTCGACCAAGCTCTGCAATGTCTCTTGTAAGTAGATACCGTATTTTAATGTACTTCTTGGCTTTGTGTTTTCCTGGGTTCTTAACTATGCTGATAGCGGTGTTACTGTCGCACCAAACCTGCACCGGAAGCTTTTGCGGAAGCCCCATCCCTTTAAGTAGATGCCATAGTCACTCACTCTCTTTGGTTTCTTCGCTGAGTGCGATGAGTTTGCCTCTGCGGTAGACAGGTAAACACCATCCTGCTTACTACAGCACCACCACAAACTCATATAGTCGGTTACGGACTTTCGTTCTTTTGGAAGACATCCGAAGCTCGCGTCTATGTACACTTCGTAAGTCACGTCGCACTTTTTCTCATTAAGCGACAGACAATACGTCGACATCCCTTCAAGTATTCGAGTACAGTGATTTGCGTGCTCAGCGAACAGTTAGAACCTTACAATTTTTGTGAGAAGGCATGTTTCCCGAGCTGTACCACACTTAGGGCGATGTATTGTTTTAGTGAACGGTGGGAATGTGCCCAATTAGGATTCCACCAATCAGCTCTCGTAAAAAGAGATCGGGCGGGAAGATCTCCAGGCCTGACTTCAAGGATGCACGGGAACGACATACATTAGCCTAGTCAGCACCATGCAAGTGAATGAAAGCAAGAAGAGCGATAGTAGCATCCAGCACGGCACATAATAAAGCTACATTAGATACACCTGAATTTCGCAGATATTTTGTCTGCACTGGGGATAACCCAGGCAAGTCATTGGCCACGTTGAATGCTTAGCTGCACTCGAAACTCGTGTGGAGACGATATGTAAGCGCACTATAGTGGTTAAGTCAGTACATATGGTCGTTGGGTTGTTAGCCCAAGTCCTTTGACAACATATAAACTGAGGGGTCATATATATCAGGTTTTTGCTGAGCACGCAAATTACTGTACCCGCCGAGCCGCATCCCAGTGCGTGTGGTTGTAGCACGATAAAAATCGACTAAGTTCTCTTGTCGTGTTGGCAATGTCCTCTCATGCCCCACCGACTAGATTTTGGAGTGAACCAATGATGCCACTGTAATCGAAAGGCCGAGCCGTGCGGTGGAAACTGGAAAAGGACCTCGCCCGAAAGACAATTCCCCGCTGCCTAATATTTCGCGATGTTCGGTCAAGCCGTACATCTATAACGACGGACATGTGGACGTCTGCCGCGAACAGACGTTACATGGTAGTGACGATGCACTGGATCGATGAAGACTGGAACCTTCGCTACATCATTTTAGGCTTTCGAAGGGTTGAGTATCCGCATACTGGGGTGCGCCTTGCTGATCTTTTACTCGACGTGATAAAGGCGATGGATGGAGCTCTGTTCGCAACACTCTGGGCTATTACAACGGACAATGCTAAGAACAACAAGACAATGGTCCGATCTATTCGTGCCAAGCTACCGATGCAGTTCGAGATCATCTGAGCGACGCGATACCTCCATCAGCCGCTGACATGACTTCTGAATCCGGTAGCGCCGTTGAAGCACCGCCGAATGTGTTTCAAGTTCGCTGTCTTGCTCATGTGCTGCAGCTTGCTGTCAAAGAAGTCCTCACCGAGTGTTCGTTCGTTGATACCTGCATCGGCACCATACGCGATATCCTGAGGAAACGCGGCCCTGAATGAAGAACTTGAACGAATCTGTAAAGTATTGGAGGCGAAGTTCGAGCAGCCTGTGCTTGACTGTGTCACGCGCTGGAACAGCACCTGGTCGATTGTGATATCCGCAATTCACTTGCGAAAGCCCATTGAGGAGCTGCTGCGGCACATTCACGGCCGCCACGAAGGCTATCGAAACTTCTCGATCGGGCCTGATGACCGACTTGCAGCTCCGCTCGATGACAGTAAATGGCAGGCTTTGGAAGAATTCTGCAAGATTCTGACGCCCATAAAGGCCGCAACCATGATGATGTCTGGTAAGAACTATCCCACGTTTGGGATGGCAGTCGTCGTATTTGAACTGGTGTCAAAAGAATGCGACGTCAAGGATCAACCAGGCTGTCGCCCGCTACACCGCCGACTTTGCAACGGCTTTCAAGAAGAAACTCGACGAGTACGACAGCTTGGTAAAAAGCCGCGAGGCTCAAATTGCTGCCATGCTCGATCCTCGAGCCAAGACGCTTCTGCCTAAGGTAATGACCGATATTGCTCCCATCAGGCAGTATGTCATCGACGAGTACGAGGCCGAGTACCGCGTCCGATTCGAGAGCCAGCAGCAAGGCACCAGTGCCTCCACGTTGGACCAGCAAGACACCGAGGAGGTCGCTCTGAGTAAGGTTCTGCACCAAATGCTGGACGACAACTTCGGGCTCGACGAGCCTACTGGGTTCGATGGAGGAGAGTCGTTTGCTTCAGAGCTTGATCGTTGGCTCGTTCACCGGGATCCCACCATGAACTCGAAACCCAGCAGCAGTGCAGTGTGTGTCTGGATGCGCACCCTCGACCAGTTCCCAAGAATCTGGATGATGGCTCGGGACTTTCTTGCCGTGATGGCGACGTCCGTCCCAAGTGATCAAGCTTTCTCTGCTGCTGGCGCCACCGTAAGTGTTCGGCGAGCAAGACTCGGAGATGATGCTGTCTCTGCGGTATCCGAGATGCAGTCCTTCATGCAATTCAACGAGACCACAGCCAAACTTGAAGCAGCCAAAAGCTAGTAATGGAATTCTGCCTCGATAATCCGGTCTCAGCACAGCACTTGCCAAACACCATGCAAACTGATCTTTGTACTGTTCTCCGCACAAATCGTATCAAGCAGCAAAACATATCCCATGCAGCAGCTCGCCAACGGTTCACGACAAATTGCCCTTGATGTCGGAAAACCAAAACCACAGCTTTGTTCAGCAAACGGTTCGTCACGTTACCCAGCACCACGCTCGTAGACCAAGAAGTTCGAAACCAGGTCATCTCCTCGCCACCCTCTGGAATGCCGCACTCCCTTTCAGATCGTTCAGGCATCGTGCTCCACCACCGCCTCGCCGGCGCAAATCGTCTTCACGTCCATGGCTTCCTTGCTCTCTTGTTCATGCGCACAGCAAGAAGCACCCGCAGAATGTGAAGTGCAGCAACTGGCGCGTCTTCCGCAGCAGGGGCCGGAGCAGGAGCAGCCTGCACTGGAGCCAACGGGGCGACAACAACCGGAGCAGCGACAGGGGCCGGCGCCGCGGGAGCCGCTTTCGCCTTCGGAGCAGACGCAGTAGCAGCCTTCGCAGCGGCGGCCAGGGCCTCAGCCACAGCCTCGGCAGCCAGACCGCGCGCGTACTCTGATGCAGAGATGTTCGACGTCGCCTCCTCGAAGTGAACAACCTCGCGGTGGCGCTGGTACCACAGAATCTCACGCGGCACTGATGGGAAGTCACCAACCTGCACAGTGCGCAGCGCCATGTTCGTCAACGTCGGAGCAGGATCAATCTCCACGAAGCGGTGAACACCACTCTATGAGAACAGCAGCGCCTGCGTCTTGATCCACTGCACAGGCACCGCAAACTGGTACGCCAGCAGCTCCACCACCAGAAGGTGCGCGAGGTGGGCCTTCGTCGTCAACTGCAACTGCATCGGGTCCAGCACCTCCGCCAAGAACGGGCTTTTCGTCGCCTCGTACCCCTAAATTCTCGACCAAGATAGAAGAATCTATCAGGTTCTGATGAAATCGCCACTAGCATCTTCCCTGCTAGCTGGAGATTGAGCGAGTCCACGTTCAGCTCAACAACTTCGCGGGACAGCGGGAACAATTTGGTAGTCCCGCCGCTGGTCCCGTCTGATTGCCAGAATTCCGTGAGACGATCTCGCTCCGCTTGCGCTGCGAAGACAAGTGTACCAGAAGGAGCACTGAAAGTGTACAGGACAGTCAAGAAGCTGGGCACGGACCCCGTACCCCCGACGCGATGTCAAGTCATGACAGTTCCGCTGGGAGTTCCGTCTGTTGTCCAGAGCTCAGATCCATGAACGCCGTCGTCTGCCTGGAAGTGGACCTGCCCGGCGAAAGTCATCAAGTAGCGCGGAAATGACCCCGTCGACCCTGTGCGAATGTCTAGAACGAGAGTCGTCCCTGACCGCGTTCCGTCCGTTGACCAGAGCTCGGGCCCATGGATGCAGTCACCCGCTTGGAAGAGTAATAGGGAAGTCAACACTGGCTCCAGCGAGAACGGAGTGGCCACCAGGTTCGGGATGTACCGGTTCACCAGAAGCGGCAGCTGGCGCTCCAGCACCTGCAAGTCGAACTTCGTGCGCAGTAGCGCCCGGAACGACGGTACGCCGCCCAGCAGCTCGCGCGAGTGGGACGGCACGTCAATACCAACCAGCGGGGTCGTCGCCAGGCCTCGGGACAGCGTAAACGGACGCCCACTCTGCTCGCACTTCTTCTTGCGAGCGCGAGTCTGCGCCAGCGACTCTGCGATCACCTTTTCCACCTCCTCCGGAGCGGTCGACTTCACGGCCTTGAACCCAGCCAACGCCAGCGACAGCGTCTCCAAGTTCACGTTCTCACCATCAACCACGTACTGGCGCTGCTGGATGTTGAAGTTCAAAATCTGCAGGAGCTTACCCGAAGCCGCCTCGATGCCGTCCACGACCTTGTACATGACCTCCTCCATGAAGTGGGGGCCAACACCTGTAGGCCATACCGTAGTCCGAGCGTCACTCAGCGTCACGCTTTACAGCCTTCTGCATGATCATTGCACGCAGGAATACTAGATCCATGAGTGCTTCCACCGATAGCGCTTCCACGAAGGAGATCAAAAACCAGCGTACTCGCCCAGGGACTAGCCAGCAAGATAGGCATCATCAGGAATCAGCTGCGCCGCCTCAATCTCAGAGAACATTGCCTTCTCCAGAAGTACCAGCGCAGGCTGGCTGAACTGGGTCGCGAACAGCAGGCCGTCCGTTGCCGAAAAGCTGTAGCTCTCAGTATCTTCATCAATCTCTGGTAACAGCGGGGTAACCTCACCAGTGACAGGGTCTTCACATTTCAGGTTCATGTAATGTTCGCGAATTGTTGCAGCCCTTCTTACCGCCAAAGTGCACCGTAATGGACTTCGTGTTCTTGTGCACCATCTCGAGGATGGAGAAACCGAACGTGTTGTGTCACATCACCACGGTCCCAAATCTCGCAACTGAGGAATCCTGGTAGCGGTCCATGCCCATGTTCACCGCGGCAGAGCCCTGGTCACTGAACACAAACGCCATCGGCGCCTGCTTCATCACAGCACGCGTGCTAACCACGCGCTCGCCGAAACCATTCACAACCTCCACCGCCAGAACTATCTTGCCGTCGTCGAGGCCGATGTGGCGCGCCTGCATGAACAGCTTGTCGCCCGGGTACACCATGCCGTCGAAGTTCACGTCGTAGTCAACGACGTTGCTGTCGAAGCAGACCGAAGCTCTCGATGACCGGGTCGCGGACCTTCGTCGCGGTCCACAGACCGTGCATGATCGGCTTGCCCTTCGGTAGGTGGCCCAAGATGGCGGCGTACTTCGAGCGGTGAATCGGATTGAGGTCGCGCGAAGCCACGGCGTAAGCCAGCGCGTTCGTCGGCACATTTCTCTCCAACGGCTTCTCCGGCACGTGCGAGCCACCGTTCGCAAACATGCCACCGGCATTCGCGTCTGCCGGTTGCACCTGGTGCAGGAACGCCACCCCGGGGCTCTCGTTCACCTCGTTGCTCTTGAGCTCGACCGTGCCGATCTCCACCTTCGAGCCAGCCTCCTCACGGCACAGCACACCCGACACTTCCACAGAGCTCAGCGAGTTGATCGACGCGTACTGCTTCGTCGTCGTCAGTTCGAACGACAGGTTGTCACCGATGCTCACCGATGCCTCGGCAGGCAGCTTCGGCCACGACTTCGGCTTCAGGATCTCCACATCCTCCTAGCGCTTGAGCACGAAATCGTCCGTCAACTTGTCGATCGAGAAGGTTGCCTCGAAGACATTGAATGAGCCGCGGACAGAAACTCGCCGTGCAGCTCCACCAGCGGCTCCAGCACCTCCTCCAGTTGCTCGGCCACCGTCTTGCGCGAGATGATGGCCACATCGTGCACTGCTGCAGTCGTCGATGTGCAGACTGCCGACATTCGACGTGCTCGGAATGTCGTCGCCAGGAATGAACATCGCGGACATCTTGAGGGATGACAGCAGTCTGTGCGAGTGCTTCAGGTGCACCAGGTCCAGCAAGTTGCCCTTCACCTCCTTCGTGAACACCGACTTGATCAGCGGACGCCACGATACGATCGTAAAGAAGTCGGCAGCGGCGCCCACCTCGTCCGCGCTGAGACCCAGTGCGGCGCGATACGCCACGATATCCTCCTTCGTGATGCTGAAGTCGGCCGTGAAAGGAGACATCACGCTACAGCCTCGCACGAATCCTCTTTTTTGTCCTCGATGGCCACCCAGAAGCGGGCGTAGAACGCCATCACCTTGTCGATGAAGCCGCTGCCCTTAGCGTGGATCGAGCACAACAGCTCAGGGTGGTGCTGGAACGTCATCTCCATCGACACGATGCCGACTTTCAGCTCGGCCACTGATGGGCAAACCTCATTCACCAAAACGGCACTCGCTGTGTCCTTCTTCGCGATCTCGATCACGGGGCCAGAAATGTCGATCGATCTGTCGAACACGCGAATGCCGGCAGCGTCGATCACGTACTTATGGCCAACCTGGGGGACAACAAGCTGGCGCAGCCGGGTTCGCAAGCCACTTCTACTCCTTCACGACGTGGGTCGACGAGATGAGCGCCTTCAGCCAGTCCTTGTCGCCCACGGACGCGGCGAGCGCTGCAAGCCACTCTTCAGCAGACGGAATGGCGCTCTCATCCGTCGCTCTCCCTGACGTTAACTCCAGCGATGTCCACAGTATGCTTGGCAGCCGCAACCGACGCGGCAGAAATCGTAACGTTGATGAAGCCCGAGTTGATGCCTCCCAGGATGTCCGCCACGGGCTCATCCACGGTGGATGATCCACCACCGTGCTGTAGCGCACAACCACGGGACCCTGCAGGATAAACACGCGCTGCTCGACGCCCTGCGGCACCGCAAGTCCTTTGAGTACTACAGAGAGGCCTTCTTGAACCACGTCTTGAAGTCCTTGGTGATCGCAGGCACGAAGTTCACCGGCTTCCCACCCGTGCGGCACAGCTCCAGGAAGATGTCGCAGTCCGGCAGCGACAGCAGCGTCGACACCATCGAAGGGTATTTCGCGATAAACGCGCTCAGCGTTCCGCGCGGGTTCGACTTGAGCTCCGACTGGTCGAACAGCGCGCCAGAGCTCATGCGGCGGGAACGTTCCTCCGTGCGCTTGATGTGCTTGTTCGCGCGCGAGAAGTACGTGCCGTGCACCCAGCACTGCGGCTTGCCTTCCATCTCTACGTATATCAAGTCGACCAAGCGCGTCAGCACGTCTCCGTACTACATCTCCACCAGCTCCGCCGAGACAACCTCGCCCGTCTCGACGTTGCGCTTGCAACCGAAGAACGGCTCTGACGCGATACCAGGCATGAAGCGGATATAAAGATAAGGAGAATGCTATCTTATTGGTAAAAATTCGTTATGATTTGAGCCAATCGAATGGTGCTGAACTAACTTTATATTCTAATTTACTCGTTAGCATAGTTCCATGTTTATCTGGTTCAACAGATGTTACCTTTGTAACCATATATCGACGAACGGTTTTAGTCGGAATTTAGTCGGAATCCGTCGGAATCAGTCGTTACTCAGCCCGATCCGATCGGATTGGTCAGACGGGGATAATCGATCAATCCGATTGGTCGATTTAACATGTTGAGGCGAGACTAATAATTTGAGCAATGAAAAATCTACTATTCAGATTTAGTATGGGCCAGACTAATTACTGTAGGTACTGTTGTGCAGCGGACCTGATAAACTGAGCTCATCCGCGTATGTGCGTCAGCCCCAACACGGTTCGCTTGGGATCTTAATACGAAGCTGAGACGGACAGCACGTAGTTTGCGGCATATTCGGACGAAGAAAAGAACGAGCTACTGGTGCTTGGCTTCTAAGAGTAGTACGTGGTAGACGACGAAGGCAACCCTGCGGTATGCTTTAGGATGATTCTTACGAGCCGAAATTTTTTTGCAATGTGGTTAAGTGCTTCTCAACACAACGCAATGGCGGGTGCAGATGACGGCACCTACCTGCTCCACTTTGGTACGTTAATTTTAATTTAAGCGAGGAGGTTATGGAATTTTTTAACATGTTTCTTTAGTGGATGGGCTTTGGTCGGCTTTGGTTCGTACGGAAGGTATTATGCCACCAACCGCTATTAACAAGCGATACGCGACTTAACCCCTCTAGCCCCATATTCTGTATCCTACAGAATAAGCATTTCGACAGGATTTAATATCCAGCAAACTTGGTTTCCGCGAAAAACTTCGCATATAGCTTTTTTGTATAGTGAGTAATCAGCCCATCATTCCTGTTGGATCTGTGATGGGTAGATAGACGGGGATTCTTCTGCAGCTATAGAAGGACGAGTATAAATCCCCAACAGGTTGGAAAATTGGGGTGTAAGGCCATAGTGACCGTTTGGCACCCAATCGCGGTGCCTTTCACTTCGGAACGAGAAACCGCCCTGACCAGACGTACCTCGAGCTCTACACGTGGTAGTGATGCTAAAGGTAAGCAAGTCTATTTACAGTCTGTTCGATATATTGTCTAAGGTCAGTCTGGAATTGTATTCAAGCGCGCGCGAGCCCATAGTGCGCCGTGCGAGGCGGTGCTGCCGGCTACCACTAAGTATCGAGACGCGCGTTCGTCACTCCTGGACCAACCACCTCCATGAATGCATCCGCAGCGGTAGCAACGGCTTCAACTAGCGCTCCACAGCAGCGCATGCGTCGTTCAGGCGCTTACCAGGTAGGGGATAAACGGCAGATGGAGGCGATGCGATAGAGGGGCTAGATGGAAGCTGCAGACCAACGTGCATTGACTGAATTTATTGTGATGGTACCTACAGAATAGACCTGTCCGGCAGCGATGGATATGACGGATGCTATAGAGCAAACCAGACCAACCCAAGTGGATACAGCAGAAGGTACAGAATAAGGCTTTGTGCTGATTTGAATACGACGGATGCTACAGGGTAAGGCGGCCGTGGAACGGAGTCTACTGAACAAGGGACTTCTAGCAAACGCTTCGACGTACACGGCGCGAAGCCTGGGGTGACCATCGAGAGCGTTTGGCCCGCATGCTACTGTATATTTTGGATGTAGCAGAGCTTATCGATAATACATTCGTATATTACATCTTATGGATACTGTGCGTGCGACGGACATGAGCGAACGCCACAGCGCGATAAAGTGATCACCAGCGCTAGTTAGCAAGACGATGGCGATGATTCGTATGGAGCGAATAGATGCATACACGAAGTCTATCGGAGGAAATAATTGCCCAGTTCCTCCTCACTCCGTTAGTTAGGAACTGGGCAGTTTTTTCCTCCGATAGACTTCGTGTATGCAGTCCTCCTCACTCCTTACTCCTCACTCCGTTAGTTAGGAACTGGGCATTTTTTTCCTCAGCGCCTGGGCCTCACCCGCCGCGTGGCATGAAGGACGGATGGCTGGTGCTGTTAACGCCCCTCGGTTCGGACTCATACCGAGCGTGACAGGTATTGTAGTTCTAAAGGTATTAACGTGTGTGTTACGTTTGTTTCGCCCAATGAGCACACACCATTTTTATCAGATGGTGGATACATTGTTCATCTTTTGTTCATCTTTTGTCCACTTTCGCAGCTATTTTGTGCTGGAAGTGCACGATTGCTGTACCGTCACCCTGTAAAGGGTTGCAATAGCATACCTCCAGCAGTTTTGACGTATACTTTAATCAAGTCATCTTATTCTGTATAATCACTACAGAATAAGGTTGGGGCTAGAAGGGTTAAGGTCAACGGAAATCACGATTCTCGAAGAAAGTCTAAAAAACTGCAAAACGCGCAAAGGCGAATATGTAGCAGCTTTGAAGCTCACAAGTAACTTCGGTATCTTGCGATGTGATGTAGATATTGCACAGAGTGCAACGATACCTATAACGATCACAATAGCCGCATGAAAATCGTTCCTCGTGCCCGTGTGTTCGAAATGGTCATGGGTTTGAAAACAATTATTTTGAAACATGTATCTTCTGAAAGCTTGTATAGCATGTAGAGTGTAGAGCGCTTGCTGCAGATGCATATTGTCTTGTCCGGGGATGATTTGACTGTACAGACCCTCCTTAGACTCGTGACTACCTGTGATGAACACATGGACGGGTGGCGACGTGATGTCGGAAGGATGCCGAGGTACGCCGTGAAAAAGCACGCCTTGAGGGTGGTAAGCAGATATTTATACGCGTACATTTGATGTGGTGTCAGCCAGCGCGCTGCGGTGGCAAGGAGTCAAGAGCAATGCAGCTACAGCCGAGGATCTGGAGAGTACAACCTCCATTGTGGCTGTTGGTCGTCGAGGGCCCCGGCCCCAGATCGCGGTGGACAAGCACCGCCGACGGTCAACGCCTCAGCGCGCGGCGTTGGAGCCGAGACCAACTATGGCCTCGATAAAGTCGCCCTGAAACCTTGGAGCCCGTCTCAACGTCCTGGTGTGCCTTGGGAACACTGACGTTGCCGCTCTTCGGGTGCATGGAGCCGTAGATCGCGCTGCCCTTCGTTCACCGCGCCTACCGTGCTGTACACAGCGCTGCTGATGTCGCTACGCCGTACACCACCCCATGCAGCGCTTGCGCGTCCATATCCGTGTCCGTGTTGAGGCCGGTGGGCACGAGTTCATGACGCTGCTACTGACCGCCGGCAATGTCGCTGCTGCTGAATTGCTGTAGGGTCGAACGCAAAGTGATAAGGCCACACCACATTGCCCGCGGTGACCTTGTCCGTGCTCGTCGGCTTCTGTTGTCGCTTCCTCAGATGGCAAATTCTCTAAATTTAGAGCAGGCCGCGACTAACGAATCCTTATTGACCTATGGTACTGTAGTTATACGCTTTTCATTCAATCGGAAATACTCATCTCGTGTGTTTTTTTTCCTCCCGACGCATGACCATTGGACCAGTTTTAGGGGAAATGAGCCGAGATACATGTACTTCCGCCTTGATTGCTCGTCAACCATCAGTTCAATTGTCGATACCGGAGTACGAGGCGATGATCAAGACGCGTACCTACACAGCGACATTAGCCTCGCATTCTAAATCGCTTTTCTGCGTTCCGCAGTATGAGCCCAAGCTACAAAAAGTGTTGACCTTACGTCGCGTATCGCTTGTTAAAAGGCGGTCATCCCGTCGACCTACATGTACGTCCGGATCAAACATCATTTCGCATACGAGAGACTGTTCAAGCTTACGAATTATTTTTCGGAAATATTTTGTTTTTGGTATTGACTTGCAGGTTGATTTTGGAAGCCTCAACCACGCCGCCTGTATTTGTGAACGCATATGTTGTTGTATGGCCGAAAACTCTCCTGCTAAATTGTTGGCTCATTTTGCTTCAAAAGTACGAGAGCGCGTGATTCGAGGTGGACCATGGTGTCATCGCGTTTCTCGAAAGGGTGTGTGGTAAGTTGTTCCTGTTTAATTTGCGTGGTTGTGGTTAGAAACGTTTTATATTTTGTATGGTATCATGCAGTGGAGAAACGTCAGAGACACATTCAACCACATTGGCAAGAAGGCCACGATATCTAAGATCGCTAGGGACCTGTTATAACCGGGGTATACCTCCCTCTATGAATGTCACCATGCGAATACCACATATAACTACCAACAATAGAAGCTATTCGTCCTTGAAGACATCGTTGTTTTCATGAAAAGCACGGATCGAACTTATTGTTGCTCCGGCAAGCTAAGGACTTTCAGCGTCTGTTCCAGGATCACGCATCTAGTATCCTTTTCAACTTCTCCACATGATGTCCACCCGAAATCTGCCTCCTATGCGTCTAATTGGGGGCAAGTCCCCTTATAATTACGTCTGTTTACAGGAAACAAATCAACGTTTTAGAAGAGATTAGGGTTTATATATCATAGAGTTTCCGGGGCCGAAAACATGCATTTTACCCGTATTTAAGAACCAAATGGGGATGCTACCTTCAACTGCGTTGACGTAATCATACAGTGCCACCTTTTAAAGTAGATACGACTTGACATCCTGATAGCTACGCGAAACTGGATGTTCCAACAGAATTAACAACTCATCCGCCAAAATTTGTTAATGGCACAATACGCTAAGTAGTGCCTCGAGGCACAGGTGCCGCACGTGCTCCTTAAGATGGTGTCGTGGGGTTCTGCCGACCGGGGAATTATCTTGCGGATGAGTCGTCTAATTGCTGACTGAACTGTGTGGCCAGCTGGCCAATCGTGCTTAGTGGGTGAGATCCTCCCTCCCCCCTCCCTGCAACCGTACCTACAGATTACAAACCTATGCTTGTGCATTCGATTCTTTTTTGGTAAACAAGTATCTTACTTTCATTATATGATGCCACACGACCTGCCTCCAAACACGGAGTCTAATACGACACGCTGCGAAAAAGTGAATGAGGGATACATCGGTTATGTAGTACCTTGCAAAATACGGGAACTAAGGGGTTAATAAGGAAACGTTACATTGCATAACCGTTTTTGATTTAAAATCTATAAGGAAATAATTATACGACTTGTTAAAGTGTACAGCCCACTTTAAAAACTGTGAGCATGCACAGTTCAACCCAACATATTAAGTATTTGATCAGACTGACATGTGAACCAGATCTGACGGTAATGCTACATGTTTGCTGTTATTTATGGTATATCCCCTTGACGCGTCCAAGTGTAATGAGACACCTATCCATCAATGGAGCTCTACCAAAACCCACACACACTCGATATTTGCTACGGTCATAAACATGGCGTATTTATCGTAGCAAATCCGTTGCAATTTGTGTAAACGAGTTTGACGTCTCCACAAATTGCGTCGAGCGCAAATGATGCGTACCACTATTTTGGTACAACTTCCAATCACCGGTCAGTACATTCACGCACTGTCCACGGGTTGGGCGCATTCATGCGCTCCAAGCTCCGCGTCAGCGCACAAGCCGTTGACAGTCGAGCCAACGGAAGAGGCTGAGGGCTTACTATTATACCAACCAAGTTGGTTGTACGTGCAAGTTCACCTACGCATTGTTTGTCTAATGAGCTGACTGGCCACAGCACGACACGGCCACTACCGGTAGCCAGCATGTACGATGAGTGAGTGTAGCCATGCATTTAGCACTCAAATATGTTGTTTTTGGTCGGTATCATAGGTTGTAGCAAACACGACGTAAATTTGGACATATTTGATACATAAATTGCGATTTGCGACAGCGTTTGTGTTAGTTTTGGAAGAGTTCCAATCTCACAATTCTAATAGATTTTATAACATTCGATATGTCTCCGATGTCTAAACGCGCGGCTGGCGCAATGGATAGCGTATCAGACTTCGAATCGGGGGGTTGCGGGTTCGAGTCCCGCGTCGCGTACATTTTCGGTTATACAACACAGTTTTTTAACTAACGAAAATTCCCAAATAATACCCCTTACACGTATAGTACCCTCCAAAGCGTAACCCACTGCGTAGCCCAGAGTTACATGGTTACTTCAATACAAATATCAAGTATAATTTTGTGGTCTTATTGTCGAAAGCATATTTATGCGCAGGCCAGCACATCGGTCGACACGCTCGGAATGACCGGCACCGTGTCGAAAATAAAGAGCCTCGTTGCGTGGGCGGGGAGGGTCGGAGACGCGAGCTGAGGGTCGGCATGGTTCGGCATGGTTCGGCATGGCGACGGCGAGTGTGAGTGGATGCGTTTGATGCGTGTGTGATGTGTGTAGGAGGCGTGCTGGCGGCGCGACATGTGGGGGTGTTGGTACGTCCGCGTGGCCTTGTGGTCTAGTGGTATGATTCTCGCTTAGGGTGCGAGAGGTCCCGGATTCGATCTCCGGCAAGGCCCTGCTCTTTGTTTGGCCTTTTTTGACGTCTCCTGTCCGCGCTCGTTTCGGCTGCCACACGCTTGCTGGCGGGTCCGATGACAGCCCTGCTGCGTCCTGGCGCGGCTGGCAGGCCAGCACATCGGTCGACACGCTCGGAATGACCGGCACCGTGTCGAAAATAAAGAGCCTCGTTGCGTGGGCGGGGAGGGTCGGAGACGCGAGCTGAGGGTCGGCATGGTTCGGCATGGTTCGGCATGGCGACGGCGAGTGTGAGTGGATGCGTTTGATGCGTGTGTGATGTGTGTAGGAGGCGTGCTGGCGGCGCGACATGTGGGGGTGTTGGTACGTCCGCGTGGCCTTGTGGTCTAGTGGTATGATTCTCGCTTAGGGTGCGAGAGGTCCCGGATTCGATCTCCGGCAAGGCCCTGCTCTTTGTTTGGCCTTTTTTGACGTCTCCTGTCCGCGCTCGTTTCGGCTGCCACACGCTTGCTGGCGGGTCCGATGACAGCCCTGCTGCGTCCTGGCGCGGCTGGCAGGCCAGCACATCGGTCGACACGCTCGGAATGACCGGCACCGTGTCGAAAATAAAGAGCCTCGTTGCGTGGGCGGGGAGGGTCGGAGACGCGAGCTGAGGGTCGGCATGGTTCGGCATGGCGACGGCGAGTGTGAGTGGATGCGTTTGATGCGTGTGTGATGTGTGTAGGAGGCGTGCTGGCGGCGCGACATGTGGGGGTGTTGGTACGTCCGCGTGGCCTTGTGGTCTAGTGGTATGATTCTCGCTTAGGGTGCGAGAGGTCCCGGATTCGATCTCCGGCAAGGCCCTGCTCTTTGTTTGGCCTTTTTTGACGTCTCCTGTCCGCGCTCGTTTCGGCTGCCACACGCTTGCTGGCGGGTCCGATGACAGCCCTGCTGCGTCCTGGCGCGGCTGGCAGGCCAGCACATCGGTCGACACGCTCGGAATGACCGGCACCGTGTCGAAAATAAAGAGCCTCGTTGCGTGGGCGGGGAGGGTCGGAGACGCGAGCTGAGGGTCGGCATGGTTCGGCATGGTTCGGCATGGCGACGGCGAGTGTGAGTGGATGCGTTTGATGCGTGTGTGATGTGTGTAGGAGGCGTGCTGGCGGCGCGACATGTGGGGGTGTTGGTACGTCCGCGTGGCCTTGTGGTCTAGTGGTATGATTCTCGCTTAGGGTGCGAGAGGTCCCGGATTCGATCTCCGGCAAGGCCCTGCTCTTTGTTTGGCCTTTTTTTACGTCTCCTGTCCGCGCTCGTTTCGGCTGCCACACGCTTGCTGGCGGGTCCGATGACAGCCCTGCTGCGTCCTGGCGCGGCTGGCAGGCCAGCACATCGGTCGACACGCTCGGAATGACCGGCACCGTGTCGAAAATAAAGAGCCTCGTTGCGTGGGCGGGGAGGGTCGGAGACGCGAGCTGAGGGTCGGCATGGTTCGGCATGGCGACGGCGAGTGTGAGTGGATGCGTTTGATGCGTGTGTGATGTGTGTAGGAGGCGTGCTGGCGGCGCGACATGTGGGGGTGTTGGTACGTCCGCGTGGCCTTGTGGTCTAGTGGTATGATTCTCGCTTAGGGTGCGAGAGGTCCCGGATTCGATCTCCGGCAAGGCCCTGCTCTTTGTTTGGCCTTTTTTTACGTCTCCTGTCCGCGCTCGTTTCGGCTGCCACACGCTTGCTGGCGGGTCCGATGACAGCCCTGCTGCGTCCTGGCGCGGCTGGCAGGCCAGCACATCGGTCGGAATGACCGGCACCGTGTCGAAAATAAAGAGCCTCGTTGCGTGGGCGGGGAGGGTCGGAGACGCGAGCTGAGGGTCGGCATGGTTCGGCATGGTTCGGCATGGCGACGGCGAGTGTGAGTGGATGCGTTTGATGCGTGTGTGATGTGTGTAGGAGGCGTGCTGGCGGCGCGACATGTGGGGGTGTTGGTACGTCCGCGTGGCCTTGTGGTCTAGTGGTATGATTCTCGCTTAGGGTGCGAGAGGTCCCGGATTCGATCTCCGGCAAGGCCCTGCTCTTTGTTTGGCCTTTTTTTGACGTCTCCTGTCCGCGCTCGTTTCGGCTGCCACACGCTTGCTGGCGGGTCCGATGACAACCCTGCTGCGTCCTGGCGCGGCTGGCAGGCCAGCACATCGGTCGACACGCTCGGAATGACCGGCACCGTGTCGAAAATAAAGAGCCTCGTTGCGTGGGCGGGGAGGGTCGGAGACGCGAGCTGAGGGTCGGCATGGTTCGGCATGGCGACGGCGAGTGTGAGTGGATGCGTTTGATGCGTGTGTGATGTGTGTAGGAGGCGTGCTGGCGGCGCGACATGTGGGGGTGTTGGTACGTCCGCGTGGCCTTGTGGTCTAGTGGTATGATTCTCGCTTAGGGTGCGAGAGGTCCCGGATTCGATCTCCGGCAAGGCCCTGCTCTTTGTTTGGCCTTTTTTTACGTCTCCTGTCCGCGCTCGTTTCGGCTGCCACACGCTTGCTGGCGGGTCCGATGACAACCCTGCTGCGTCCTGGCGCGGCTGGCAGGCCAGCACATCGGTCGACACGCTCGGAATGACCGGCACCGTGTCGAAAATAAAGAGCCTCGTTGCGTGGGCGGGGAGGGTCGGAGACGCGAGCTGAGGGTCGGCATGGTTCGGCATGGTTCGGCATGGCGACGGCGAGTGTGAGTGGATGCGTTTGATGCGTGTGTGATGTGTGTAGGAGGCGTGCTGGCGTCGCGACATGTGGGGGTGTTGGTACGTCCGCGTGGCCTTGTGGTCTAGTGGTATGATTCTCGCTTAGGGTGCGAGAGGTCCCGGATTCGATCTCCGGCAAGGCCCTGCTCTTTGTTTGGCCTTTTTTGACGTCTCCTGTCCGCGCTCGTTTCGGCTACCACACGCTTGCTGGCGGGTCCGATGACAGCCCTGCTGCGTCCTGGCGCGGCTGGCAGGCCAGCACATCGGTCGACACGCTCGGAATGACCGGCACCGTGTCGAAAATAAAGAGCCTCGTTGCGTGGGCGGGGAGGGTCGGAGACGCGAGCTGAGGGTCGGCATGGTTCGGCATGGTTCGGCATGGCGACGGCGAGTGTGAGTGGATGCGTTTGATGCGTGTGTGATGTGTGTAGGAGGCGTGCTGGCGGCGCGACATGTGGGGGTGTTGGTACGTCCGCGTGGCCTTGTGGTCTAGTGGTATGATTCTCGCTTAGGGTGCGAGAGGTCCCGGATTCGATCTCCGGCAAGGCCCTGCTCTTTGTTTGGCCTTTTTTGACGTCTCCTGTCCGCGCTCGTTTCGACTACCACACGCTTGCTGGCGGGTCCGATGACAGCCCTGCTGCGTCCTGGCGCGGCTGGCAGGCCAGCACATCGGTCGACACGCTCGGAATGACCGGCACCGTGTCGAAAATAAAGAGCCTCGTTGCGTGGGCGGGGAGGGTCGGAGACGCGAGCTGAGGGTCGGCATGGTTCGGCATGGTTCGGCATGGCGACGGCGAGTGTGAGTGGATGCGTTTGATGCGTGTGTGATGTGTGTAGGAGGCGTGCTGGCGGCGCGACATGTGGGGGTGTTGGTACGTCCGCGTGGCCTTGTGGTCTAGTGGTATGATTCTCGCTTAGGGTGCGAGAGGTCCCGGATTCGATCTCCGGCAAGGCCCTGCTCTTTGTTTGGCCTTTTTTTTACGTCTCCTGTCCGCGCTCGTTTCGGCTGCCACACGCTTGCTGGCGGGTCCGATGACAACCCTGCTGCGTCCTGGCGCGGCTGGCAGGCCAGCACATCGGTCGACACGCTCGGAATGACCGGCACCGTGTCGAAAATAAAGAGCCTCGTTGCGTGGGCGGGGAGGGTCGGAGACGCGAGCTGAGGGTCGGCATGGTTCGGCATGGTTCGGCATGGCGACGGCGAGTGTGAGTGGATGCGTTTGATGCGTGTGTGATGTGTGTAGGAGGCGTGCTGGCGGCGCGACATGTGGGGGTGTTGGTACGTCCGCGTGGCCTTGTGGTCTAGTGGTATGATTCTCGCTTAGGGTGCGAGAGGTCCCGGATTCGATCTCCGGCAAGGCCCTGCTCTTTGTTTGGCCTTTTTTGACGTCTCCTGTCCGCGCTCGTTTCGGCTGCCACACGCTTGCTGGCGGGTCCGATGACAACCCTGCTGCGTCCTGGCGCGGCTGGCAGGCCAGCACATCGGTCGACACGCTCGGAATGACCGGCACCGTGTCGAAAATAAAGAGCCTCGTTGCGTGGGCGGGGAGGGTCGGAGACGCGAGCTGAGGGTCGGCATGGTTCGGCATGGTTCGGCATGGCGACGGCGAGTGTGAGTGGATGCGTTTGATGCGTGTGTGATGTGTGTAGGAGGCGTGCTGGCGGCGCGACATGTGGGGGTGTTGGTACGTCCGCGTGGCCTTGTGGTCTAGTGGTATGATTCTCGCTTAGGGTGCGAGAGGTCCCGGATTCGATCTCCGGCAAGGCCCTGCTCTTTGTTTGGCCTTTTTTTTACGTCTCCTGTCCGCGCTCGTTTCGGCTGCCACACGCTTGCTGGCGGGTCCGATGACAACCCTGCTGCGTCCTGGCGCGGCTGGCAGGCCAGCACATCGGTCGACACGCTCGGAATGACCGGCACCGTGTCGAAAATAAAGAGCCTCGTTGCGTGGGCGGGGAGGGTCGGAGACGCGAGCTGAGGGTCGGCATGGTTCGGCATGGTTCGGCATGGCGACGGCGAGTGTGAGTGGATGCGTTTGATGCGTGTGTGATGTGTGTAGGAGGCGTGCTGGCGGCGCGACATGTGGGGGTGTTGGTACGTCCGCGTGGCCTTGTGGTCTAGTGGTATGATTCTCGCTTAGGGTGCGAGAGGTCCCGGATTCGATCTCCGGCAAGGCCCTGCTCTTTGTTTGGCCTTTTTTGACGTCTCCTGTCCGCGCTCGTTTCGGCTGCCACACGCTTGCTGGCGGGTCCGATGACAGCCCTGCTGCGTCCTGGCGCGGCTGGCAGGCCAGCACATCGGTCGACACGCTCGGAATGACCGGCACCGTGTCGAAAATAAAGAGCCTCGTTGCGTGGGCGGGGAGGGTCGGAGACGCGAGCTGAGGGTCGGCATGGTTCGGCATGGTTCGGCATGGCGACGGCGAGTGTGAGTGGATGCGTTTGATGCGTGTGTGATGTGTGTAGGAGGCGTGCTGGCGGCGCGACATGTGGGGGTGTTGGTACGTCCGCGTGGCCTTGTGGTCTAGTGGTATGATTCTCGCTTAGGGTGCGAGAGGTCCCGGATTCGATCTCCGGCAAGGCCCTGCTCTTTGTTTGGCCTTTTTTTTACGTCTCCTGTCCGCGCTCGTTTCGGCTGCCACACGCTTGCTGGCGGGTCCGATGACAGCCCTGCTGCGTCCTGGCGCGGCTGGCAGGCCAGCACATCGGTCGACACGCTCGGAATGACCGGCACCGTGTCGAAAATAAAGAGCCTCGTTGCGTGGGCGGGGAGGGTCGGAGACGCGAGCTGAGGGTCGGCATGGTTCGGCATGGTTCGGCATGGCGACGGCGAGTGTGAGTGGATGCGTTTGATGCGTGTGTGATGTGTGTAGGAGGCGTGCTGGCGGCGCGACATGTGGGGGTGTTGGTACGTCCGCGTGGCCTTGTGGTCTAGTGGTATGATTCTCGCTTAGGGTGCGAGAGGTCCCGGATTCGATCTCCGGCAAGGCCGTGCTCTTTGTTTGGCCTTTTTTGACGTCTCCTGTCCGCGCTCGTTTCGGCTGCCACACGCTTGCTGGCGGGTCCGATGACAGCCCTGCTGCGTCCTGGCGCGGCTGGCAGGCCAGCACATCGGTCGACACGCTCGGAATGACCGGCACCGTGTCGAAAATAAAGAGCCTCGTTGCGTGGGCGGGGAGGGTCGGAGACGCGAGCTGAGGGTCGGCATGGTTCGGCATGGTTCGGCATGGCGACGGCGAGTGTGAGTGGATGCGTTTGATGCGTGTGTGATGTGTGTAGGAGGCGTGCTGGCGGCGCGACATGTGGGGGTGTTGGTACGTCCGCGTGGCCTTGTGGTCTAGTGGTATGATTCTCGCTTAGGGTGCGAGAGGTCCCGGATTCGATCTCCGGCAAGGCCCTGCTCTTTGTTTGGCCTTTTTTTTACGTCTCCTGTCCGCGCTCGTTTCGGCTGCCACACGCTTGCTGGCGGGTCCGATGACAGCCCTGCTGCGTCCTGGCGCGGCTGGCAGGCCAGCACATCGGTCGACACGCTCGGAATGACCGGCACCGTGTCGAAAATAAAGAGCCTCGTTGCGTGGGCGGGGAGGGTCGGAGACGCGAGCTGAGGGTCGGCATGGTTCGGCATGGTTCGGCATGGCGACGGCGAGTGTGAGTGGATGCGTTTGATGCGTGTGTGATGTGTGTAGGAGGCGTGCTGGCGGCGCGACATGTGGGGGTGTTGGTACGTCCGCGTGGCCTTGTGGTCTAGTGGTATGATTCTCGCTTAGGGTGCGAGAGGTCCCGGATTCGATCTCCGGCAAGGCCCTGCTCTTTGTTTGGCCTTTTTTGACGTCTCCTGTCCGCGCTCGTTTCGGCTGCCACACGCTTGCTGGCGGGTCCGATGACAGCCCTGCTGCGTCCTGGCGCGGCTGGCAGGCCAGCACATCGGTCGACACGCTCGGAATGACCGGCACCGTGTCGAAAATAAAGAGCCTCGTTGCGTGGGCGGGGAGGGTCGGAGACGCGAGCTGAGGGTCGGCATGGTTCGGCATGGTTCGGCATGGCGACGGCGAGTGTGAGTGGATGCGTTTGATGCGTGTGTGATGTGTGTAGGAGGCGTGCTGGCGGCGCGACATGTGGGGGTGTTGGTACGTCCGCGTGGCCTTGTGGTCTAGTGGTATGATTCTCGCTTAGGGTGCGAGAGGTCCCGGATTCGATCTCCGGCAAGGCCCTGCTCTTTGTTTGGCCTTTTTTTGACGTCTCCTGTCCGCGCTCGTTTCGGCTGCCACACGCTTGCTGGCGGGTCCGATGACAGCCCTGCTGCGTCCTGGCGCGGCTGGCAGGCCAGCACATCGGTCGACACGCTCGGAATGACCGGCACCGTGTCGAAAATAAAGAGCCTCGTTGCGTGGGCGGGGAGGGTCGGAGACGCGAGCTGAGGGTCGGCATGGTTCGGCATGGTTCGGCATGGCGACGGCGAGTGTGAGTGGATGCGTTTGATGCGTGTGTGATGTGTGTAGGAGGCGTGCTGGCGGCGCGACATGTGGGGGTGTTGGTACGTCCGCGTGGCCTTGTGGTCTAGTGGTATGATTCTCGCTTAGGGTGCGAGAGGTCCCGGATTCGATCTCCGGCAAGGCCCTGCTCTTTGTTTGGCCTTTTTTTTACGTCTCCTGTCCGCGCTCGTTTCGGCTGCCACACGCTTGCTGGCGGGTCCGATGACAGCCCTGCTGCGTCCTGGCGCGGCTGGCAGGCCAGCACATCGGTCGACACGCTCGGAATGACCGGCACCGTGTCGAAAATAAAGAGCCTCGTTGCGTGGGCGGGGAGGGTCGGAGACGCGAGCTGAGGGTCGGCATGGTTCGGCATGGCGACGGCGAGTGTGAGTGGATGCGTTTGATGCGTGTGTGATGTGTGTAGGAGGCGTGCTGGCGGCGCGACATGTGGGGGTGTTGGTACGTCCGCGTGGCCTTGTGGTCTAGTGGTATGATTCTCGCTTAGGGTGCGAGAGGTCCCGGATTCGATCTCCGGCAAGGCCCTGCTCTTTGTTTGGCCTTTTTTGACGTCTCCTGTCCGCGCTCGTTTCGGCTGCCACACGCTTGCTGGCGGGTCCGATGACAGCCCTGCTGCGTCCTGGCGCGGCTGGCAGGCCAGCACATCGGTCGACACGCTCGGAATGACCGGCACCGTGTCGAAAATAAAGAGCCTCGTTGCGTGGGCGGGGAGGGTCGGAGACGCGAGCTGAGGGTCGGCATGGTTCGGCATGGTTCGGCATGGCGACGGCGAGTGTGAGTGGATGCGTTTGATGCGTGTGTGATGTGTGTAGGAGGCGTGCTGGCGGCGCGACATGTGGGGGTGTTGGTACGTCCGCGTGGCCTTGTGGTCTAGTGGTATGATTCTCGCTTAGGGTGCGAGAGGTCCCGGATTCGATCTCCGGCAAGGCCCTGCTCTTTGTTTGGCCTTTTTTGACGTCTCCTGTCCGCGCTCGTTTCGGCTGCCACACGCTTGCTGGCGGGTCCGATGACAGCCCTGCTGCGTCCTGGCGCGGCTGGCAGGCCAGCACATCGGTCGACACGCTCGGAATGACCGGCACCGTGTCGAAAATAAAGAGCCTCGTTGCGTGGGCGGGGAGGGTCGGAGACGCGAGCTGAGGGTCGGCATGGTTCGGCATGGTTCGGCATGGCGACGGCGAGTGTGAGTGGATGCGTTTGATGCGTGTGTGATGTGTGTAGGAGGCGTGCTGGCGGCGCGACATGTGGGGGTGTTGATACGTCCGCGTGGCCTTGTGGTCTAGTGGTATGATTCTCGCTTAGGGTGCGAGAGGTCCCGGATTCGATCTCCGGCAAGGCCCTGCTCTTTGTTTGGCCTTTTTTTTACGTCTCCTGTCCGCGCTCGTTTCGGCTGCCACACGCTTGCTGGCGGGTCCGATGACAACCCTGCTGCGTCCTGGCGCGGCTGGCAGGCCAGCACATCGGTCGACACGCTCGGAATGACCGGCACCGTGTCGAAAATAAAGAGCCTCGTTGCGTGGGCGGGGAGGGTCGGAGACGCGAGCTGAGGGTCGGCATGGTTCGGCATGGTTCGGCATGGCGACGGCGAGTGTGAGTGGATGCGTTTGATGCGTGTGTGATGTGTGTAGGAGGCGTGCTGGCGGCGCGACATGTGGGGGTGTTGGTACGTCCGCGTGGCCTTGTGGTCTAGTGGTATGATTCTCGCTTAGGGTGCGAGAGGTCCCGGATTCGATCTCCGGCAAGGCCCTGCTCTTTGTTTGGCCTTTTTTTTACGTCTCCTGTCCGCGCTCGTTTCGGCTGCCACACGCTTGCTGGCGGGTCCGATGACAACCCTGCTGCGTCCTGGCGCGGCTGGCAGGCCAGCACATCGGTCGACACGCTCGGAATGACCGGCACCGTGTCGAAAATAAAGAGCCTCGTTGCGTGGGCGGGGAGGGTCGGAGACGCGAGCTGAGGGTCGGCATGGTTCGGCATGGTTCGGCATGGCGACGGCGAGTGTGAGTGGATGCGTTTGATGCGTGTGTGATGTGTGTAGGAGGCGTGCTGGCGGCGCGACATGTGGGGGTGTTGGTACGTCCGCGTGGCCTTGTGGTCTAGTGGTATGATTCTCGCTTAGGGTGCGAGAGGTCCCGGATTCGATCTCCGGCAAGGCCCTGCTCTTTGTTTGGCCTTTTTTTTACGTCTCCTGTCCGCGCTCGTTTCGGCTGCCACACGCTTGCTGGCGGGTCCGATGACAACCCTGCTGCGTCCTGGCGCGGCTGGCAGGCCAGCACATCGGTCGACACGCTCGGAATGACCGGCACCGTGTCGAAAATAAAGAGCCTCGTTGCGTGGGCGGGGAGGGTCGGAGACGCGAGCTGAGGGTCGGCATGGTTCGGCATGGTTCGGCATGGCGACGGCGAGTGTGAGTGGATGCGTTTGATGCGTGTGTGATGTGTGTAGGAGGCGTGCTGGCGGCGCGACATGTGGGGGTGTTGGTACGTCCGCGTGGCCTTGTGGTCTAGTGGTATGATTCTCGCTTAGGGTGCGAGAGGTCCCGGATTCGATCTCCGGCAAGGCCCTGCTCTTTGTTTGGCCTTTTTTTTACGTCTCCTGTCCGCGCTCGTTTCGGCTGCCACACGCTTGCTGGCGGGTCCGATGACAACCCTGCTGCGTCCTGGCGCGGCTGGCAGGCCAGCACATCGGTCGACACGCTCGGAATGACCGGCACCGTGTCGAAAATAAAGAGCCTCGTTGCGTGGGCGGGGAGGGTCGGAGACGCGAGCTGAGGGTCGGCATGGTTCGGCATGGTTCGGCATGGCGACGGCGAGTGTGAGTGGATGCGTTTGATGCGTGTGTGATGTGTGTAGGAGGCGTGCTGGCGGCGCGACATGTGGGGGTGTTGGTACGTCCGCGTGGCCTTGTGGTCTAGTGGTATGATTCTCGCTTAGGGTGCGAGAGGTCCCGGATTCGATCTCCGGCAAGGCCCTGCTCTTTGTTTGGCCTTTTTTGACGTCTCCTGTCCGCGCTCGTTTCGGCTGCCACACGCTTGCTGGCGGGTCCGATGACAACCCTGCTGCGTCCTGGCGCGGCTGGCAGGCCAGCACATCGGTCGACACGCTCGGAATGACCGGCACCGTGTCGAAAATAAAGAGCCTCGTTGCGTGGGCGGGGAGGGTCGGAGACGCGAGCTGAGGGTCGGCATGGTTCGGCATGGTTCGGCATGGCGACGGCGAGTGTGAGTGGATGCGTTTGATGCGTGTGTGATGTGTGTAGGAGGCGTGCTGGCGGCGCGACATGTGGGGGTGTTGGTACGTCCGCGTGGCCTTGTGGTCTAGTGGTATGATTCTCGCTTAGGGTGCGAGAGGTCCCGGATTCGATCTCCGGCAAGGCCCTGCTCTTTGTTTGGCCTTTTTTTTACGTCTCCTGTCCGCGCTCGTTTCGGCTGCCACACGCTTGCTGGCGGGTCCGATGACAGCCCTGCTGCGTCCTGGCGCGGCTGGCAGGCCAGCACATCGGTCGACACGCTCGGAATGACCGGCACCGTGTCGAAAATAAAGAGCCTCGTTGCGTGGGCGGGGAGGGTCGGAGACGCGAGCTGAGGGTCGGCATGGTTCGGCATGGTTCGGCATGGCGACGGCGAGTGTGAGTGGATGCGTTTGATGCGTGTGTGATGTGTGTAGGAGGCGTGCTGGCGGCGCGACATGTGGGGGTGTTGGTACGTCCGCGTGGCCTTGTGGTCTAGTGGTATGATTCTCGCTTAGGGTGCGAGAGGTCCCGGATTCGATCTCCGGCAAGGCCCTGCTCTTTGTTTGGCCTTTTTTGACGTCTCCTGTCCGCGCTCGTTTCGGCTACCACACGCTTGCTGGCGGGTCCGATGACAGCCCTGCTGCGTCCTGGCGCGGCTGGCAGGCCAGCACATCGGTCGACACGCTCGGAATGACCGGCACCGTGTCGAAAATAAAGAGCCTCGTTGCGTGGGCGGGGAGGGTCGGAGACGCGAGCTGAGGGTCGGCATGGTTCGGCATGGTTCGGCATGGCGACGGCGAGTGTGAGTGGATGCGTTTGATGCGTGTGTGATGTGTGTAGGAGGCGTGCTGGCGGCGCGACATGTGGGGGTGTTGGTACGTCCGCGTGGCCTTGTGGTCTAGTGGTATGATTCTCGCTTAGGGTGCGAGAGGTCCCGGATTCGATCTCCGGCAAGGCCCTGCTCTTTGTTTGGCCTTTTTTGACGTCTCCTGTCCGCGCTCGTTTCGGCTGCCACACGCTTGCTGGCGGGTCCGATGACAGCCCTGCTGCGTCCTGGCGCGGCTGGCAGGCCAGCACATCGGTCGACACGCTCGGAATGACCGGCACCGTGTCGAAAATAAAGAGCCTCGTTGCGTGGGCGGGGAGGGTCGGAGACGCGAGCTGAGGGTCGGCATGGTTCGGCATGGCGACGGCGAGTGTGAGTGGATGCGTTTGATGCGTGTGTGATGTGTGTAGGAGGCGTGCTGGCGGCGCGACATGTGGGGGTGTTGGTACGTCCGCGTGGCCTTGTGGTCTAGTGGTATGATTCTCGCTTAGGGTGCGAGAGGTCCCGGATTCGATCTCCGGCAAGGCCCTGCTCTTTGTTTGGCCTTTTTTGACGTCTCCTGTCCGCGCTCGTTTCGGCTGCCACACGCTTGCTGGCGGGTCCGATGACAACCCTGCTGCGTCCTGGCGCGGCTGGCAGGCCAGCACATCGGTCGACACGCTCGGAATGACCGGCACCGTGTCGAAAATAAAGAGCCTCGTTGCGTGGGCGGGGAGGGTCGGAGACGCGAGCTGAGGGTCGGCATGGTTCGGCATGGTTCGGCATGGCGACGGCGAGTGTGAGTGGATGCGTTTGATGCGTGTGTGATGTGTGTAGGAGGCGTGCTGGCGGCGCGACATGTGGGGGTGTTGGTACGTCCGCGTGGCCTTGTGGTCTAGTGGTATGATTCTCGCTTAGGGTGCGAGAGGTCCCGGATTCGATCTCCGGCAAGGCCCTGCTCTTTGTTTGGCCTTTTTTTGACGTCTCCTGTCCGCGCTCGTTTCGGCTGCCACACGCTTGCTGGCGGGTCCGATGACAACCCTGCTGCGTCCTGGCGCGGCTGGCAGGCCAGCACATCGGTCGACACGCTCGGAATGACTGGCACCGTGTGGAAAATAAAGAGCCTCGTTGCGTGGGCGGGGAGGGTCGGAGACGCGAGCTGAGGGTCGGCATGGTTCGGCATGGTTCGGCATGGCGACGGCGAGTGTGAGTGGATGCGTTTGATGCGTGTGTGATGTGTGTAGGAGGCGTGCTGGCGGCGCGACATGTGGGGGTGTTGGTACGTCCGCGTGGCCTTGTGGTCTAGTGGTATGATTCTCGCTTAGGGTGCGAGAGGTCCCGGATTCGATCTCCGGCAAGGCCCTGCTCTTTGTTTGGCCTTTTTTGACGTCTCCTGTCCGCGCTCGTTTCGGCTGCCACACGCTTGCTGGCGGGTCCGATGACAACCCTGCTGCGTCCTGGCGCGGCTGGCAGGCCAGCACATCGGTCGACACGCTCGGAATGACCGGCACCGTGTCGAAAATAAAGAGCCTCGTTGCGTGGGCGGGGAGGGTCGGAGACGCGAGCTGAGGGTCGGCATGGTTCGGCATGGTTCGGCATGGCGACGGCGAGTGTGAGTGGATGCGTTTGATGCGTGTGTGATGTGTGTAGGAGGCGTGCTGGCGGCGCGACATGTGGGGATGTTGGTACGTCCGCGTGGCCTTGTGGTCTAGTGGTATGATTCTCGCTTAGGGTGCGAGAGGTCCCGGATTCGATCTCCGGCAAGGCCCTGCTCTTTGTTTGGCCTTTTTTGACGTCTCCTGTCCGCGCTCGTTTCGGCTGCCACACGCTTGCTGGCGGGTCCGATGACAGCCCTGCTGCGTCCTGGCGCGGCTGGCAGGCCAGCACATCGGTCGACACGCTCGGAATGACCGGCACCGTGTCGAAAATAAAGAGCCTCGTTGCGTGGGCGGGGAGGGTCGGAGACGCGAGCTGAGGGTCGGCATGGTTCGGCATGGTTCGGCATGGCGACGGCGAGTGTGAGTGGATGCGTTTGATGCGTGTGTGATGTGTGTAGGAGGCGTGCTGGCGGCGCGACATGTGGGGGTGTTGGTACGTCCGCGTGGCCTTGTGGTCTAGTGGTATGATTCTCGCTTAGGGTGCGAGAGGTCCCGGATTCGATCTCCGGCAAGGCCCTGCTCTTTGTTTGGCCTTTTTTGACGTCTCCTGTCCGCGCTCGTTTCGGCTGCCACACGCTTGCTGGCGGGTCCGATGACAGCCCTGCTGCGTCCTGGCGCGGCTGGCAGGCCAGCACATCGGTCGACACGCTCGGAATGACCGGCACCGTGTCGAAAATAAAGAGCCTCGTTGCGTGGGCGGGGAGGGTCGGAGACGCGAGCTGAGGGTCGGCATGGTTCGGCATGGTTCGGCATGGCGACGGCGAGTGTGAGTGGATGCGTTTGATGCGTGTGTGATGTGTGTAGGAGGCGTGCTGGCGGCGCGACATGTGGGGGTGTTGGTACGTCCGCGTGGCCTTGTGGTCTAGTGGTATGATTCTCGCTTAGGGTGCGAGAGGTCCCGGATTCGATCTCCGGCAAGGCCCTGCTCTTTGTTTGGCCTTTTTTGACGTCTCCTGTCCGCGCTCGTTTCGGCTGCCACACGCTTGCTGGCGGGTCCGATGACAACCCTGCTGCGTCCTGGCGCGGCTGGCAGGCCAGCACATCGGTCGACACGCTCGGAATGACCGGCACCGTGTCGAAAATAAAGAGCCTCGTTGCGTGGGCGGGGAGGGTCGGAGACGCGAGCTGAGGGTCGGCATGGTTCGGCATGGTTCGGCATGGCGACGGCGAGTGTGAGTGGATGCGTTTGATGCGTGTGTGATGTGTGTAGGAGGCGTGCTGGCGGCGCGACATGTGGGGGTGTTGGTACGTCCGCGTGGCCTTGTGGTCTAGTGGTATGATTCTCGCTTAGGGTGCGAGAGGTCCCGGATTCGATCTCCGGCAAGGCCCTGCTCTTTGTTTGGCCTTTTTTTTACGTCTCCTGTCCGCGCTCGTTTCGGCTGCCACACGCTTGCTGGCGGGTCCGATGACAACCCTGCTGCGTCCTGGCGCGGCTGGCAGGCCAGCACATCGGTCGACACGCTCGGAATGACCGGCACCGTGTCGAAAATAAAGAGCCTCGTTGCGTGGGCGGGGAGGGTCGGAGACGCGAGCTGAGGGTCGGCATGGTTCGGCATGGTTCGGCATGGCGACGGCGAGTGTGAGTGGATGCGTTTGATGCGTGTGTGATGTGTGTAGGAGGCGTGCTGGCGGCGCGACATGTGGGGGTGTTGGTACGTCCGCGTGGCCTTGTGGTCTAGTGGTATGATTCTCGCTTAGGGTGCGAGAGGTCCCGGATTCGATCTCCGGCAAGGCCCTGCTCTTTGTTTGGCCTTTTTTTTACGTCTCCTGTCCGCGCTCGTTTCGGCTGCCACACGCTTGCTGGCGGGTCCGATGACAACCCTGCTGCGTCCTGGCGCGGCTGGCAGGCCAGCACATCGGTCGACACGCTCGGAATGACCGGCACCGTGTCGAAAATAAAGAGCCTCGTTGCGTGGGCGGGGAGGGTCGGAGACGCGAGCTGAGGGTCGGCATGGTTCGGCATGGCGACGGCGAGTGTGAGTGGATGCGTTTGATGCGTGTGTGATGTGTGTAGGAGGCGTGCTGGCGGCGCGACATGTGGGGGTGTTGGTACGTCCGCGTGGCCTTGTGGTCTAGTGGTATGATTCTCGCTTAGGGTGCGAGAGGTCCCGGATTCGATCTCCGGCAAGGCCCTGCTCTTTGTTTGGCCTTTTTTGACGTCTCCTGTCCGCGCTCGTTTCGGCTGCCACACGCTTGCTGGCGGGTCCGATGACAACCCTGCTGCGTCCTGGCGCGGCTGGCAGGCCAGCACATCGGTCGACACGCTCGGAATGACCGGCACCGTGTCGAAAATAAAGAGCCTCGTTGCGTGGGCGGGGAGGGTCGGAGACGCGAGCTGAGGGTCGGCATGGTTCGGCATGGTTCGGCATGGCGACGGCGAGTGTGAGTGGATGCGTTTGATGCGTGTGTGATGTGTGTAGGAGGCGTGCTGGCGGCGCGACATGTGGGGGTGTTGGTACGTCCGCGTGGCCTTGTGGTCTAGTGGTATGATTCTCGCTTAGGGTGCGAGAGGTCCCGGATTCGATCTCCGGCAAGGCCCTGCTCTTTGTTTGGCCTTTTTTTTACGTCTCCTGTCCGCGCTCGTTTCGGCTGCCACACGCTTGCTGGCGGGTCCGATGACAACCCTGCTGCGTCCTGGCGCGGCTGGCAGGCCAGCACATCGGTCGACACGCTCGGAATGACCGGCACCGTGTCGAAAATAAAGAGCCTCGTTGCGTGGGCGGGGAGGGTCGGAGACGCGAGCTGAGGGTCGGCATGGTTCGGCATGGTTCGGCATGGCGACGGCGAGTGTGAGTGGATGCGTTTGATGCGTGTGTGATGTGTGTAGGAGGCGTGCTGGCGGCGCGACATGTGGGGGTGTTGGTACGTCCGCGTGGCCTTGTGGTCTAGTGGTATGATTCTCGCTTAGGGTGCGAGAGGTCCCGGATTCGATCTCCGGCAAGGCCCTGCTCTTTGTTTGGCCTTTTTTGACGTCTCCTGTCCGCGCTCGTTTCGGCTGCCACACGCTTGCTGGCGGGTCCGATGACAGCCCTGCTGCGTCCTGGCGCGGCTGGCAGGCCAGCACATCGGTCGACACGCTCGGAATGACCGGCACCGTGTCGAAAATAAAGAGCCTCGTTGCGTGGGCGGGGAGGGTCGGAGACGCGAGCTGAGGGTCGGCATGGTTCGGCATGGTTCGGCATGGCGACGGCGAGTGTGAGTGGATGCGTTTGATGCGTGTGTGATGTGTGTAGGAGGCGTGCTGGCGGCGCGACATGTGGGGGTGTTGGTACGTCCGCGTGGCCTTGTGGTCTAGTGGTATGATTCTCGCTTAGGGTGCGAGAGGTCCCGGATTCGATCTCCGGCAAGGCCCTGCTCTTTGTTTGGCCTTTTTTTTACGTCTCCTGTCCGCGCTCGTTTCGGCTGCCACACGCTTGCTGGCGGGTCCGATGACAGCCCTGCTGCGTCCTGGCGCGGCTGGCAGGCCAGCACATCGGTCGACACGCTCGGAATGACCGGCACCGTGTCGAAAATAAAGAGCCTCGTTGCGTGGGCGGGGAGGGTCGGAGACGCGAGCTGAGGGTCGGCATGGTTCGGCATGGCGACGGCGAGTGTGAGTGGATGCGTTTGATGCGTGTGTGATGTGTGTAGGAGGCGTGCTGGCGGCGCGACATGTGGGGGTGTTGGTACGTCCGCGTGGCCTTGTGGTCTAGTGGTATGATTCTCGCTTAGGGTGCGAGAGGTCCCGGATTCGATCTCCGGCAAGGCCCTGCTCTTTGTTTGGCCTTTTTTTACGTCTCCTGTCCGCGCTCGTTTCGGCTGCCACACGCTTGCTGGCGGGTCCGATGACAGCCCTGCTGCGTCCTGGCGCGGCTGGCAGGCCAGCACATCGGTCGGAATGACCGGCACCGTGTCGAAAATAAAGAGCCTCGTTGCGTGGGCGGGGAGGGTCGGAGACGCGAGCTGAGGGTCGGCATGGTTCGGCATGGTTCGGCATGGCGACGGCGAGTGTGAGTGGATGCGTTTGATGCGTGTGTGATGTGTGTAGGAGGCGTGCTGGCGGCGCGACATGTGGGGGTGTTGGTACGTCCGCGTGGCCTTGTGGTCTAGTGGTATGATTCTCGCTTAGGGTGCGAGAGGTCCCGGATTCGATCTCCGGCAAGGCCCTGCTCTTTGTTTGGCCTTTTTTTTACGTCTCCTGTCCGCGCTCGTTTCGGCTGCCACACGCTTGCTGGCGGGTCCGATGACAACCCTGCTGCGTCCTGGCGCGGCTGGCAGGCCAGCACATCGGTCGACACGCTCGGAATGACCGGCACCGTGTCGAAAATAAAGAGCCTCGTTGCGTGGGCGGGGAGGGTCGGAGACGCGAGCTGAGGGTCGGCATGGTTCGGCATGGCGACGGCGAGTGTGAGTGGATGCGTTTGATGCGTGTGTGATGTGTGTAGGAGGCGTGCTGGCGGCGCGACATGTGGGGGTGTTGGTACGTCCGCGTGGCCTTGTGGTCTAGTGGTATGATTCTCGCTTAGGGTGCGAGAGGTCCCGGATTCGATCTCCGGCAAGGCCCTGCTCTTTGTTTGGCCTTTTTTTACGTCTCCTGTCCGCGCTCGTTTCGGCTGCCACACGCTTGCTGGCGGGTCCGATGACAACCCTGCTGCGTCCTGGCGCGGCTGGCAGGCCAGCACATCGGTCGACACGCTCGGAATGACCGGCACCGTGTCGAAAATAAAGAGCCTCGTTGCGTGGGCGGGGAGGGTCGGAGACGCGAGCTGAGGGTCGGCATGGTTCGGCATGGTTCGGCATGGCGACGGCGAGTGTGAGTGGATGCGTTTGATGCGTGTGTGATGTGTGTAGGAGGCGTGCTGGCGGCGCGACATGTGGGGGTGTTGGTACGTCCGCGTGGCCTTGTGGTCTAGTGGTATGATTCTCGCTTAGGGTGCGAGAGGTCCCGGATTCGATCTCCGGCAAGGCCCTGCTCTTTGTTTGGCCTTTTTTTTACGTCTCCTGTCCGCGCTCGTTTCGGCTGCCACACGCTTGCTGGCGGGTCCGATGACAACCCTGCTGCGTCCTGGCGCGGCTGGCAGGCCAGCACATCGGTCGACACGCTCGGAATGACCGGCACCGTGTCGAAAATAAAGAGCCTCGTTGCGTGGGCGGGGAGGGTCGGAGACGCGAGCTGAGGGTCGGCATGGTTCGGCATGGTTCGGCATGGCGACGGCGAGTGTGAGTGGATGCGTTTGATGCGTGTGTGATGTGTGTAGGAGGCGTGCTGGCGGCGCGACATGTGGGGGTGTTGGTACGTCCGCGTGGCCTTGTGGTCTAGTGGTATGATTCTCGCTTAGGGTGCGAGAGGTCCCGGATTCGATCTCCGGCAAGGCCCTGCTCTTTGTTTGGCCTTTTTTGACGTCTCCTGTCCGCGCTCGTTTCGGCTGCCACACGCTTGCTGGCGGGTCCGATGACAGCCCTGCTGCGTCCTGGCGCGGCTGGCAGGCCAGCACATCGGTCGACACGCTCGGAATGACCGGCACCGTGTCGAAAATAAAGAGCCTCGTTGCGTGGGCGGGGAGGGTCGGAGACGCGAGCTGAGGGTCGGCATGGTTCGGCATGGTTCGGCATGGCGACGGCGAGTGTGAGTGGATGCGTTTGATGCGTGTGTGATGTGTGTAGGAGGCGTGCTGGCGGCGCGACATGTGGGGGTGTTGGTACGTCCGCGTGGCCTTGTGGTCTAGTGGTATGATTCTCGCTTAGGGTGCGAGAGGTCCCGGATTCGATCTCCGGCAAGGCCCTGCTCTTTGTTTGGCCTTTTTTTTACGTCTCCTGTCCGCGCTCGTTTCGGCTGCCACACGCTTGCTGGCGGGTCCGATGACAACCCTGCTGCGTCCTGGCGCGGCTGGCAGGCCAGCACATCGGTCGACACGCTCGGAATGACCGGCACCGTGTCGAAAATAAAGAGCCTCGTTGCGTGGGCGGGGAGGGTCGGAGACGCGAGCTGAGGGTCGGCATGGTTCGGCATGGCGACGGCGAGTGTGAGTGGATGCGTTTGATGCGTGTGTGATGTGTGTAGGAGGCGTGCTGGCGGCGCGACATGTGGGGGTGTTGGTACGTCCGCGTGGCCTTGTGGTCTAGTGGTATGATTCTCGCTTAGGGTGCGAGAGGTCCCGGATTCGATCTCCGGCAAGGCCCTGCTCTTTGTTTGGCCTTTTTTGACGTCTCCTGTCCGCGCTCGTTTCGGCTACCACACGCTTGCTGGCGGGTCCGATGACAGCCCTGCTGCGTCCTGGCGCGGCTGGCAGGCCAGCACATCGGTCGACACGCTCGGAATGACCGGCACCGTGTCGAAAATAAAGAGCCTCGTTGCGTGGGCGGGGAGGGTCGGAGACGCGAGCTGAGGGTCGGCATGGTTCGGCATGGTTCGGCATGGCGACGGCGAGTGTGAGTGGATGCGTTTGATGCGTGTGTGATGTGTGTAGGAGGCGTGCTGGCGGCGCGACATGTGGGGGTGTTGGTACGTCCGCGTGGCCTTGTGGTCTAGTGGTATGATTCTCGCTTAGGGTGCGAGAGGTCCCGGATTCGATCTCCGGCAAGGCCCTGCTCTTTGTTTGGCCTTTTTTGACGTCTCCTGTCCGCGCTCGTTTCGGCTGCCACACGCTTGCTGGCGGGTCCGATGACAGCCCTGCTGCGTCCTGGCGCGGCTGGCAGGCCAGCACATCGGTCGACACGCTCGGAATGACCGGCACCGTGTCGAAAATAAAGAGCCTCGTTGCGTGGGCGGGGAGGGTCGGAGACGCGAGCTGAGGGTCGGCATGGTTCGGCATGGTTCGGCATGGCGACGGCGAGTGTGAGTGGATGCGTTTGATGCGTGTGTGATGTGTGTAGGAGGCGTGCTGGCGGCGCGACATGTGGGGGTGTTGGTACGTCCGCGTGGCCTTGTGGTCTAGTGGTATGATTCTCGCTTAGGGTGCGAGAGGTCCCGGATTCGATCTCCGGCAAGGCCCTGCTCTTTGTTTGGCCTTTTTTGACGTCTCCTGTCCGCGCTCGTTTCGGCTACCACACGCTTGCTGGCGGGTCCGATGACAGCCCTGCTGCGTCCTGGCGCGGCTGGCAGGCCAGCACATCGGTCGACACGCTCGGAATGACCGGCACCGTGTCGAAAATAAAGAGCCTCGTTGCGTGGGCGGGGAGGGTCGGAGACGCGAGCTGAGGGTCGGCATGGTTCGGCATGGTTCGGCATGGCGACGGCGAGTGTGAGTGGATGCGTTTGATGCGTGTGTGATGTGTGTAGGAGGCGTGCTGGCGGCGCGACATGTGGGGGTGTTGGTACGTCCGCGTGGCCTTGTGGTCTAGTGGTATGATTCTCGCTTAGGGTGCGAGAGGTCCCGGATTCGATCTCCGGCAAGGCCCTGCTCTTTGTTTGGCCTTTTTTTGACGTCTCCTGTCCGCGCTCGTTTCGGCTGCCACACGCTTGCTGGCGGGTCCGATGACAGCCCTGCTGCGTCCTGGCGCGGCTGGCAGGCCAGCACATCGGTCGACACGCTCGGAATGACCGGCACCGTGTCGAAAATAAAGAGCCTCGTTGCGTGGGCGGGGAGGGTCGGAGACGCGAGCTGAGGGTCGGCATGGTTCGGCATGGTTCGGCATGGCGACGGCGAGTGTGAGTGGATGCGTTTGATGCGTGTGTGATGTGTGTAGGAGGCGTGCTGGCGGCGCGACATGTGGGGGTGTTGGTACGTCCGCGTGGCCTTGTGGTCTAGTGGTATGATTCTCGCTTAGGGTGCGAGAGGTCCCGGATTCGATCTCCGGCAAGGCCCTGCTCTTTGTTTGGCCTTTTTTGACGTCTCCTGTCCGCGCTCGTTTCGGCTGCCACACGCTTGCTGGCGGGTCCGATGACAGCCCTGCTGCGTCCTGGCGCGGCTGGCAGGCCAGCACATCGGTCGACACGCTCGGAATGACCGGCACCGTGTCGAAAATAAAGAGCCTCGTTGCGTGGGCGGGGAGGGTCGGAGACGCGAGCTGAGGGTCGGCATGGTTCGGCATGGTTCGGCATGGCGACGGCGAGTGTGAGTGGATGCGTTTGATGCGTGTGTGATGTGTGTAGGAGGCGTGCTGGCGGCGCGACATGTGGGGGTGTTGGTACGTCCGCGTGGCCTTGTGGTCTAGTGGTATGATTCTCGCTTAGGGTGCGAGAGGTCCCGGATTCGATCTCCGGCAAGGCCCTGCTCTTTGTTTGGCCTTTTTTGACGTCTCCTGTCCGCGCTCGTTTCGGCTGCCACACGCTTGCTGGCGGGTCCGATGACAGCCCTGCTGCGTCCTGGCGCGGCTGGCAGGCCAGCACATCGGTCGACACGCTCGGAATGACCGGCACCGTGTCGAAAATAAAGAGCCTCGTTGCGTGGGCGGGGAGGGTCGGAGACGCGAGCTGAGGGTCGGCATGGTTCGGCATGGCGACGGCGAGTGTGAGTGGATGCGTTTGATGCGTGTGTGATGTGTGTAGGAGGCGTGCTGGCGGCGCGACATGTGGGGGTGTTGGTACGTCCGCGTGGCCTTGTGGTCTAGTGGTATGATTCTCGCTTAGGGTGCGAGAGGTCCCGGATTCGATCTCCGGCAAGGCCCTGCTCTTTGTTTGGCCTTTTTTTTACGTCTCCTGTCCGCGCTCGTTTCGGCTGCCACACGCTTGCTGGCGGGTCCGATGACAACCCTGCTGCGTCCTGGCGCGGCTGGCAGGCCAGCACATCGGTCGACACGCTCGGAATGACCGGCACCGTGTCGAAAATAAAGAGCCTCGTTGCGTGGGCGGGGAGGGTCGGAGACGCGAGCTGAGGGTCGGCATGGTTCGGCATGGCGACGGCGAGTGTGAGTGGATGCGTTTGATGCGTGTGTGATGTGTGTAGGAGGCGTGCTGGCGGCGCGACATGTGGGGGTGTTGGTACGTCCGCGTGGCCTTGTGGTCTAGTGGTATGATTCTCGCTTAGGGTGCGAGAGGTCCCGGATTCGATCTCCGGCAAGGCCCTGCTCTTTGTTTGGCCTTTTTTGACGTCTCCTGTCCGCGCTCGTTTCGGCTGCCACACGCTTGCTGGCGGGTCCGATGACAGCCCTGCTGCGTCCTGGCGCGGCTGGCAGGCCAGCACATCGGTCGACACGCTCGGAATGACCGGCACCGTGTCGAAAATAAAGAGCCTCGTTGCGTGGGCGGGGAGGGTCGGAGACGCGAGCTGAGGGTCGGCATGGTTCGGCATGGTTCGGCATGGCGACGGCGAGTGTGAGTGGATGCGTTTGATGCGTGTGTGATGTGTGTAGGAGGCGTGCTGGCGGCGCGACATGTGGGGGTGTTGGTACGTCCGCGTGGCCTTGTGGTCTAGTGGTATGATTCTCGCTTAGGGTGCGAGAGGTCCCGGATTCGATCTCCGGCAAGGCCCTGCTCTTTGTTTGGCCTTTTTTGACGTCTCCTGTCCGCGCTCGTTTCGGCTGCCACACGCTTGCTGGCGGGTCCGATGACAGCCCTGCTGCGTCCTGGCGCGGCTGGCAGGCCAGCACATCGGTCGACACGCTCGGAATGACCGGCACCGTGTCGAAAATAAAGAGCCTCGTTGCGTGGGCGGGGAGGGTCGGAGACGCGAGCTGAGGGTCGGCATGGTTCGGCATGGTTCGGCATGGCGACGGCGAGTGTGAGTGGATGCGTTTGATGCGTGTGTGATGTGTGTAGGAGGCGTGCTGGCGGCGCGACATGTGGGGATGTTGGTACGTCCGCGTGGCCTTGTGGTCTAGTGGTATGATTCTCGCTTAGGGTGCGAGAGGTCCCGGATTCGATCTCCGGCAAGGCCCTGCTCTTTGTTTGGCCTTTTTTGACGTCTCCTGTCCGCGCTCGTTTCGGCTGCCACACGCTTGCTGGCGGGTCCGATGACAGCCTGCTGCGTCCTGGCGCGGCTGGCAGGCCAGCACATCGGTCGACACGCTCGGAATGACCGGCACCGTGTCGAAAATAAAGAGCCTCGTTGCGTGGGCGGGGAGGGTCGGAGACGCGAGCTGAGGGTCGGCATGGTTCGGCATGGTTCGGCATGGCGACGGCGAGTGTGAGTGGATGCGTTTGAT
>NW_009258117.1:5658196-5700719 GCF_000149755.1 Phytophthora sojae
GATCCCCTTTTTACATGTTTCTTTAGTGGATGGGCTTTGGTCGGCTTTGGTTCGTACGGAAGGTATTATGCCACCAACCGCTATTAACAAGCGATACGCGACTTAACCCCTCTAGCCCCATATTCTGTATCCTACAGAATAAGCATTTCGACAGGATTTAATATCCAGCAAACTTGGTTTCCGCGAAAAACTTCGCATATAGCTTTTTTGTATAGTGAGTAATCAGCCCATCATTCCTGTTGGATCTGTGATGGGTAGATAGACGGGGATTCTTCTGCAGCTATAGAAGGACGAGTATAAATCCCCAACAGGTTGGAAAATTGGGGTGTAAGGCCATAGTGACCGTTTGGCACCCAATCGCGGTGCCTTTCACTTCGGAACGAGAAACCGCCCTGACCAGACGTACCTCGAGCTCTACACGTGGTAGTGATGCTAAAGGTAAGCAAGTCTATTTACAGTCTGTTCGATATATTGTCTAAGGTCAGTCTGGAATTGTATTCAAGCGCGCGCGAGCCCATAGTGCGCCGTGCGAGGCGGTGCTGCCGGCTACCACTAAGTATCGAGACGCGCGTTCGTCACTCCTGGACCAACCACCTCCATGAATGCATCCGCAGCGGTAGCAACGGCTTCAACTAGCGCTCCACAGCAGCGCATGCGTCGTTCAGGCGCTTACCAGGTAGGGGATAAACGGCAGATGGAGGCGATGCGATAGAGGGGCTAGATGGAAGCTGCAGACCAACGTGCATTGACTGAATTTATTGTGATGGTACCTACAGAATAGACCTGTCCGGCAGCGATGGATATGACGGATGCTATAGAGCAAACCAGACCAACCCAAGTGGATACAGCAGAAGGTACAGAATAAGGCTTTGTGCTGATTTGAATACGACGGATGCTACAGGGTAAGGCGGCCGTGGAACGGAGTCTACTGAACAAGGGACTTCTAGCAAACGCTTCGACGTACACGGCGCGAAGCCTGGGGTGACCATCGAGAGCGTTTGGCCCGCATGCTACTGTATATTTTGGATGTAGCAGAGCTTATCGATAATACATTCGTATATTACATCTTATGGATACTGTGCGTGCGACGGACATGAGCGAACGCCACAGCGCGATAAAGTGATCACCAGCGCTAGTTAGCAAGACGATGGCGATGATTCGTATGGAGCGAATAGATGCATACACGAAGTCTATCGGAGGAAATAATTGCCCAGTTCCTCCTCACTCCGTTAGTTAGGAACTGGGCAGTTTTTTCCTCCGATAGACTTCGTGTATGCAGTCCTCCTCACTCCTTACTCCTCACTCCGTTAGTTAGGAACTGGGCATTTTTTTCCTCAGCGCCTGGGCCTCACCCGCCGCGTGGCATGAAGGACGGATGGCTGGTGCTGTTAACGCCCCTCGGTTCGGACTCATACCGAGCGTGACAGGTATTGTAGTTCTAAAGGTATTAACGTGTGTGTTACGTTTGTTTCGCCCAATGAGCACACACCATTTTTATCAGATGGTGGATACATTGTTCATCTTTTGTTCATCTTTTGTCCACTTTCGCAGCTATTTTGTGCTGGAAGTGCACGATTGCTGTACCGTCACCCTGTAAAGGGTTGCAATAGCATACCTCCAGCAGTTTTGACGTATACTTTAATCAAGTCATCTTATTCTGTATAATCACTACAGAATAAGGTTGGGGCTAGAAGGGTTAAGGTCAACGGAAATCACGATTCTCGAAGAAAGTCTAAAAAACTGCAAAACGCGCAAAGGCGAATATGTAGCAGCTTTGAAGCTCACAAGTAACTTCGGTATCTTGCGATGTGATGTAGATATTGCACAGAGTGCAACGATACCTATAACGATCACAATAGCCGCATGAAAATCGTTCCTCGTGCCCGTGTGTTCGAAATGGTCATGGGTTTGAAAACAATTATTTTGAAACATGTATCTTCTGAAAGCTTGTATAGCATGTAGAGTGTAGAGCGCTTGCTGCAGATGCATATTGTCTTGTCCGGGGATGATTTGACTGTACAGACCCTCCTTAGACTCGTGACTACCTGTGATGAACACATGGACGGGTGGCGACGTGATGTCGGAAGGATGCCGAGGTACGCCGTGAAAAAGCACGCCTTGAGGGTGGTAAGCAGATATTTATACGCGTACATTTGATGTGGTGTCAGCCAGCGCGCTGCGGTGGCAAGGAGTCAAGAGCAATGCAGCTACAGCCGAGGATCTGGAGAGTACAACCTCCATTGTGGCTGTTGGTCGTCGAGGGCCCCGGCCCCAGATCGCGGTGGACAAGCACCGCCGACGGTCAACGCCTCAGCGCGCGGCGTTGGAGCCGAGACCAACTATGGCCTCGATAAAGTCGCCCTGAAACCTTGGAGCCCGTCTCAACGTCCTGGTGTGCCTTGGGAACACTGACGTTGCCGCTCTTCGGGTGCATGGAGCCGTAGATCGCGCTGCCCTTCGTTCACCGCGCCTACCGTGCTGTACACAGCGCTGCTGATGTCGCTACGCCGTACACCACCCCATGCAGCGCTTGCGCGTCCATATCCGTGTCCGTGTTGAGGCCGGTGGGCACGAGTTCATGACGCTGCTACTGACCGCCGGCAATGTCGCTGCTGCTGAATTGCTGTAGGGTCGAACGCAAAGTGATAAGGCCACACCACATTGCCCGCGGTGACCTTGTCCGTGCTCGTCGGCTTCTGTTGTCGCTTCCTCAGATGGCAAATTCTCTAAATTTAGAGCAGGCCGCGACTAACGAATCCTTATTGACCTATGGTACTGTAGTTATACGCTTTTCATTCAATCGGAAATACTCATCTCGTGTGTTTTTTTTCCTCCCGACGCATGACCATTGGACCAGTTTTAGGGGAAATGAGCCGAGATACATGTACTTCCGCCTTGATTGCTCGTCAACCATCAGTTCAATTGTCGATACCGGAGTACGAGGCGATGATCAAGACGCGTACCTACACAGCGACATTAGCCTCGCATTCTAAATCGCTTTTCTGCGTTCCGCAGTATGAGCCCAAGCTACAAAAAGTGTTGACCTTACGTCGCGTATCGCTTGTTAAAAGGCGGTCATCCCGTCGACCTACATGTACGTCCGGATCAAACATCATTTCGCATACGAGAGACTGTTCAAGCTTACGAATTATTTTTCGGAAATATTTTGTTTTTGGTATTGACTTGCAGGTTGATTTTGGAAGCCTCAACCACGCCGCCTGTATTTGTGAACGCATATGTTGTTGTATGGCCGAAAACTCTCCTGCTAAATTGTTGGCTCATTTTGCTTCAAAAGTACGAGAGCGCGTGATTCGAGGTGGACCATGGTGTCATCGCGTTTCTCGAAAGGGTGTGTGGTAAGTTGTTCCTGTTTAATTTGCGTGGTTGTGGTTAGAAACGTTTTATATTTTGTATGGTATCATGCAGTGGAGAAACGTCAGAGACACATTCAACCACATTGGCAAGAAGGCCACGATATCTAAGATCGCTAGGGACCTGTTATAACCGGGGTATACCTCCCTCTATGAATGTCACCATGCGAATACCACATATAACTACCAACAATAGAAGCTATTCGTCCTTGAAGACATCGTTGTTTTCATGAAAAGCACGGATCGAACTTATTGTTGCTCCGGCAAGCTAAGGACTTTCAGCGTCTGTTCCAGGATCACGCATCTAGTATCCTTTTCAACTTCTCCACATGATGTCCACCCGAAATCTGCCTCCTATGCGTCTAATTGGGGGCAAGTCCCCTTATAATTACGTCTGTTTACAGGAAACAAATCAACGTTTTAGAAGAGATTAGGGTTTATATATCATAGAGTTTCCGGGGCCGAAAACATGCATTTTACCCGTATTTAAGAACCAAATGGGGATGCTACCTTCAACTGCGTTGACGTAATCATACAGTGCCACCTTTTAAAGTAGATACGACTTGACATCCTGATAGCTACGCGAAACTGGATGTTCCAACAGAATTAACAACTCATCCGCCAAAATTTGTTAATGGCACAATACGCTAAGTAGTGCCTCGAGGCACAGGTGCCGCACGTGCTCCTTAAGATGGTGTCGTGGGGTTCTGCCGACCGGGGAATTATCTTGCGGATGAGTCGTCTAATTGCTGACTGAACTGTGTGGCCAGCTGGCCAATCGTGCTTAGTGGGTGAGATCCTCCCTCCCCCCTCCCTGCAACCGTACCTACAGATTACAAACCTATGCTTGTGCATTCGATTCTTTTTTGGTAAACAAGTATCTTACTTTCATTATATGATGCCACACGACCTGCCTCCAAACACGGAGTCTAATACGACACGCTGCGAAAAAGTGAATGAGGGATACATCGGTTATGTAGTACCTTGCAAAATACGGGAACTAAGGGGTTAATAAGGAAACGTTACATTGCATAACCGTTTTTGATTTAAAATCTATAAGGAAATAATTATACGACTTGTTAAAGTGTACAGCCCACTTTAAAAACTGTGAGCATGCACAGTTCAACCCAACATATTAAGTATTTGATCAGACTGACATGTGAACCAGATCTGACGGTAATGCTACATGTTTGCTGTTATTTATGGTATATCCCCTTGACGCGTCCAAGTGTAATGAGACACCTATCCATCAATGGAGCTCTACCAAAACCCACACACACTCGATATTTGCTACGGTCATAAACATGGCGTATTTATCGTAGCAAATCCGTTGCAATTTGTGTAAACGAGTTTGACGTCTCCACAAATTGCGTCGAGCGCAAATGATGCGTACCACTATTTTGGTACAACTTCCAATCACCGGTCAGTACATTCACGCACTGTCCACGGGTTGGGCGCATTCATGCGCTCCAAGCTCCGCGTCAGCGCACAAGCCGTTGACAGTCGAGCCAACGGAAGAGGCTGAGGGCTTACTATTATACCAACCAAGTTGGTTGTACGTGCAAGTTCACCTACGCATTGTTTGTCTAATGAGCTGACTGGCCACAGCACGACACGGCCACTACCGGTAGCCAGCATGTACGATGAGTGAGTGTAGCCATGCATTTAGCACTCAAATATGTTGTTTTTGGTCGGTATCATAGGTTGTAGCAAACACGACGTAAATTTGGACATATTTGATACATAAATTGCGATTTGCGACAGCGTTTGTGTTAGTTTTGGAAGAGTTCCAATCTCACAATTCTAATAGATTTTATAACATTCGATATGTCTCCGATGTCTAAACGCGCGGCTGGCGCAATGGATAGCGTATCAGACTTCGAATCGGGGGGTTGCGGGTTCGAGTCCCGCGTCGCGTACATTTTCGGTTATACAACACAGTTTTTTAACTAACGAAAATTCCCAAATAATACCCCTTACACGTATAGTACCCTCCAAAGCGTAACCCACTGCGTAGCCCAGAGTTACATGGTTACTTCAATACAAATATCAAGTATAATTTTGTGGTCTTATTGTCGAAAGCATATTTATGCGCAGGCCAGCACATCGGTCGACACGCTCGGAATGACCGGCACCGTGTCGAAAATAAAGAGCCTCGTTGCGTGGGCGGGGAGGGTCGGAGACGCGAGCTGAGGGTCGGCATGGTTCGGCATGGTTCGGCATGGCGACGGCGAGTGTGAGTGGATGCGTTTGATGCGTGTGTGATGTGTGTAGGAGGCGTGCTGGCGGCGCGACATGTGGGGGTGTTGGTACGTCCGCGTGGCCTTGTGGTCTAGTGGTATGATTCTCGCTTAGGGTGCGAGAGGTCCCGGATTCGATCTCCGGCAAGGCCCTGCTCTTTGTTTGGCCTTTTTTGACGTCTCCTGTCCGCGCTCGTTTCGGCTGCCACACGCTTGCTGGCGGGTCCGATGACAGCCCTGCTGCGTCCTGGCGCGGCTGGCAGGCCAGCACATCGGTCGACACGCTCGGAATGACCGGCACCGTGTCGAAAATAAAGAGCCTCGTTGCGTGGGCGGGGAGGGTCGGAGACGCGAGCTGAGGGTCGGCATGGTTCGGCATGGTTCGGCATGGCGACGGCGAGTGTGAGTGGATGCGTTTGATGCGTGTGTGATGTGTGTAGGAGGCGTGCTGGCGGCGCGACATGTGGGGGTGTTGGTACGTCCGCGTGGCCTTGTGGTCTAGTGGTATGATTCTCGCTTAGGGTGCGAGAGGTCCCGGATTCGATCTCCGGCAAGGCCCTGCTCTTTGTTTGGCCTTTTTTTGACGTCTCCTGTCCGCGCTCGTTTCGGCTGCCACACGCTTGCTGGCGGGTCCGATGACAGCCCTGCTGCGTCCTGGCGCGGCTGGCAGGCCAGCACATCGGTCGACACGCTCGGAATGACCGGCACCGTGTCGAAAATAAAGAGCCTCGTTGCGTGGGCGGGGAGGGTCGGAGACGCGAGCTGAGGGTCGGCATGGTTCGGCATGGCGACGGCGAGTGTGAGTGGATGCGTTTGATGCGTGTGTGATGTGTGTAGGAGGCGTGCTGGCGGCGCGACATGTGGGGGTGTTGGTACGTCCGCGTGGCCTTGTGGTCTAGTGGTATGATTCTCGCTTAGGGTGCGAGAGGTCCCGGATTCGATCTCCGGCAAGGCCCTGCTCTTTGTTTGGCCTTTTTTGACGTCTCCTGTCCGCGCTCGTTTCGGCTGCCACACGCTTGCTGGCGGGTCCGATGACAACCCTGCTGCGTCCTGGCGCGGCTGGCAGGCCAGCACATCGGTCGACACGCTCGGAATGACCGGCACCGTGTCGAAAATAAAGAGCCTCGTTGCGTGGGCGGGGAGGGTCGGAGACGCGAGCTGAGGGTCGGCATGGTTCGGCATGGTTCGGCATGGCGACGGCGAGTGTGAGTGGATGCGTTTGATGCGTGTGTGATGTGTGTAGGAGGCGTGCTGGCGGCGCGACATGTGGGGGTGTTGGTACGTCCGCGTGGCCTTGTGGTCTAGTGGTATGATTCTCGCTTAGGGTGCGAGAGGTCCCGGATTCGATCTCCGGCAAGGCCCTGCTCTTTGTTTGGCCTTTTTTGACGTCTCCTGTCCGCGCTCGTTTCGGCTGCCACACGCTTGCTGGCGGGTCCGATGACAACCCTGCTGCGTCCTGGCGCGGCTGGCAGGCCAGCACATCGGTCGACACGCTCGGAATGACCGGCACCGTGTCGAAAATAAAGAGCCTCGTTGCGTGGGCGGGGAGGGTCGGAGACGCGAGCTGAGGGTCGGCATGGTTCGGCATGGTTCGGCATGGCGACGGCGAGTGTGAGTGGATGCGTTTGATGCGTGTGTGATGTGTGTAGGAGGCGTGCTGGCGGCGCGACATGTGGGGGTGTTGGTACGTCCGCGTGGCCTTGTGGTCTAGTGGTATGATTCTCGCTTAGGGTGCGAGAGGTCCCGGATTCGATCTCCGGCAAGGCCCTGCTCTTTGTTTGGCCTTTTTTTTACGTCTCCTGTCCGCGCTCGTTTCGGCTGCCACACGCTTGCTGGCGGGTCCGATGACAACCCTGCTGCGTCCTGGCGCGGCTGGCAGGCCAGCACATCGGTCGACACGCTCGGAATGACCGGCACCGTGTCGAAAATAAAGAGCCTCGTTGCGTGGGCGGGGAGGGTCGGAGACGCGAGCTGAGGGTCGGCATGGTTCGGCATGGTTCGGCATGGCGACGGCGAGTGTGAGTGGATGCGTTTGATGCGTGTGTGATGTGTGTAGGAGGCGTGCTGGCGGCGCGACATGTGGGGGTGTTGGTACGTCCGCGTGGCCTTGTGGTCTAGTGGTATGATTCTCGCTTAGGGTGCGAGAGGTCCCGGATTCGATCTCCGGCAAGGCCCTGCTCTTTGTTTGGCCTTTTTTGACGTCTCCTGTCCGCGCTCGTTTCGGCTGCCACACGCTTGCTGGCGGGTCCGATGACAGCCCTGCTGCGTCCTGGCGCGGCTGGCAGGCCAGCACATCGGTCGACACGCTCGGAATGACCGGCACCGTGTCGAAAATAAAGAGCCTCGTTGCGTGGGCGGGGAGGGTCGGAGACGCGAGCTGAGGGTCGGCATGGTTCGGCATGGCGACGGCGAGTGTGAGTGGATGCGTTTGATGCGTGTGTGATGTGTGTAGGAGGCGTGCTGGCGGCGCGACATGTGGGGGTGTTGGTACGTCCGCGTGGCCTTGTGGTCTAGTGGTATGATTCTCGCTTAGGGTGCGAGAGGTCCCGGATTCGATCTCCGGCAAGGCCCTGCTCTTTGTTTGGCCTTTTTTTTACGTCTCCTGTCCGCGCTCGTTTCGGCTGCCACACGCTTGCTGGCGGGTCCGATGACAGCCCTGCTGCGTCCTGGCGCGGCTGGCAGGCCAGCACATCGGTCGACACGCTCGGAATGACCGGCACCGTGTCGAAAATAAAGAGCCTCGTTGCGTGGGCGGGGAGGGTCGGAGACGCGAGCTGAGGGTCGGCATGGTTCGGCATGGTTCGGCATGGCGACGGCGAGTGTGAGTGGATGCGTTTGATGCGTGTGTGATGTGTGTAGGAGGCGTGCTGGCGGCGCGACATGTGGGGGTGTTGGTACGTCCGCGTGGCCTTGTGGTCTAGTGGTATGATTCTCGCTTAGGGTGCGAGAGGTCCCGGATTCGATCTCCGGCAAGGCCCTGCTCTTTGTTTGGCCTTTTTTTGACGTCTCCTGTCCGCGCTCGTTTCGGCTGCCACACGCTTGCTGGCGGGTCCGATGACAGCCCTGCTGCGTCCTGGCGCGGCTGGCAGGCCAGCACATCGGTCGACACGCTCGGAATGACCGGCACCGTGTCGAAAATAAAGAGCCTCGTTGCGTGGGCGGGGAGGGTCGGAGACGCGAGCTGAGGGTCGGCATGGTTCGGCATGGCGACGGCGAGTGTGAGTGGATGCGTTTGATGCGTGTGTGATGTGTGTAGGAGGCGTGCTGGCGGCGCGACATGTGGGGGTGTTGGTACGTCCGCGTGGCCTTGTGGTCTAGTGGTATGATTCTCGCTTAGGGTGCGAGAGGTCCCGGATTCGATCTCCGGCAAGGCCCTGCTCTTTGTTTGGCCTTTTTTGACGTCTCCTGTCCGCGCTCGTTTCGGCTGCCACACGCTTGCTGGCGGGTCCGATGACAGCCCTGCTGCGTCCTGGCGCGGCTGGCAGGCCAGCACATCGGTCGACACGCTCGGAATGACCGGCACCGTGTCGAAAATAAAGAGCCTCGTTGCGTGGGCGGGGAGGGTCGGAGACGCGAGCTGAGGGTCGGCATGGTTCGGCATGGTTCGGCATGGCGACGGCGAGTGTGAGTGGATGCGTTTGATGCGTGTGTGATGTGTGTAGGAGGCGTGCTGGCGGCGCGACATGTGGGGGTGTTGGTACGTCCGCGTGGCCTTGTGGTCTAGTGGTATGATTCTCGCTTAGGGTGCGAGAGGTCCCGGATTCGATCTCCGGCAAGGCCCTGCTCTTTGTTTGGCCTTTTTTTTACGTCTCCTGTCCGCGCTCGTTTCGGCTGCCACACGCTTGCTGGCGGGTCCGATGACAACCCTGCTGCGTCCTGGCGCGGCTGGCAGGCCAGCACATCGGTCGACACGCTCGGAATGACCGGCACCGTGTCGAAAATAAAGAGCCTCGTTGCGTGGGCGGGGAGGGTCGGAGACGCGAGCTGAGGGTCGGCATGGTTCGGCATGGTTCGGCATGGCGACGGCGAGTGTGAGTGGATGCGTTTGATGCGTGTGTGATGTGTGTAGGAGGCGTGCTGGCGGCGCGACATGTGGGGGTGTTGGTACGTCCGCGTGGCCTTGTGGTCTAGTGGTATGATTCTCGCTTAGGGTGCGAGAGGTCCCGGATTCGATCTCCGGCAAGGCCCTGCTCTTTGTTTGGCCTTTTTTGACGTCTCCTGTCCGCGCTCGTTTCGGCTGCCACACGCTTGCTGGCGGGTCCGATGACAGCCCTGCTGCGTCCTGGCGCGGCTGGCAGGCCAGCACATCGGTCGACACGCTCGGAATGACCGGCACCGTGTCGAAAATAAAGAGCCTCGTTGCGTGGGCGGGGAGGGTCGGAGACGCGAGCTGAGGGTCGGCATGGTTCGGCATGGTTCGGCATGGCGACGGCGAGTGTGAGTGGATGCGTTTGATGCGTGTGTGATGTGTGTAGGAGGCGTGCTGGCGGCGCGACATGTGGGGGTGTTGGTACGTCCGCGTGGCCTTGTGGTCTAGTGGTATGATTCTCGCTTAGGGTGCGAGAGGTCCCGGATTCGATCTCCGGCAAGGCCCTGCTCTTTGTTTGGCCTTTTTTGACGTCTCCTGTCCGCGCTCGTTTCGGCTGCCACACGCTTGCTGGCGGGTCCGATGACAACCCTGCTGCGTCCTGGCGCGGCTGGCAGGCCAGCACATCGGTCGACACGCTCGGAATGACCGGCACCGTGTCGAAAATAAAGAGCCTCGTTGCGTGGGCGGGGAGGGTCGGAGACGCGAGCTGAGGGTCGGCATGGTTCGGCATGGTTCGGCATGGCGACGGCGAGTGTGAGTGGATGCGTTTGATGCGTGTGTGATGTGTGTAGGAGGCGTGCTGGCGGCGCGACATGTGGGGGTGTTGGTACGTCCGCGTGGCCTTGTGGTCTAGTGGTATGATTCTCGCTTAGGGTGCGAGAGGTCCCGGATTCGATCTCCGGCAAGGCCCTGCTCTTTGTTTGGCCTTTTTTGACGTCTCCTGTCCGCGCTCGTTTCGGCTGCCACACGCTTGCTGGCGGGTCCGATGACAGCCCTGCTGCGTCCTGGCGCGGCTGGCAGGCCAGCACATCGGTCGACACGCTCGGAATGACCGGCACCGTGTCGAAAATAAAGAGCCTCGTTGCGTGGGCGGGGAGGGTCGGAGACGCGAGCTGAGGGTCGGCATGGTTCGGCATGGTTCGGCATGGCGACGGCGAGTGTGAGTGGATGCGTTTGATGCGTGTGTGATGTGTGTAGGAGGCGTGCTGGCGGCGCGACATGTGGGGGTGTTGGTACGTCCGCGTGGCCTTGTGGTCTAGTGGTCATCTCATAAAGCTACCGTACTTTTACCTTTTTCAAGAAATCGTACGACTCCAACGGACGACTTTGAAAACTAATTCGCTCTATTTTTAATGCTGTGCTGAGACAACCAAAGCGGTATAAGCACTGTTGGGAATTCTACTCTACCTTCCGCTTACGACTATATTTGATAATAATATTACGACCTCCAAAGGCTTACGACTTCGGGTTAGCAAAACGTACGATATTTTAAGTTAACTTATTTTTACGATTGTATTTTATTTTTAATATTAAACGACCGCAACACCGTACGATCTTATCCTTGCGGCTTCATTGTAGCGACTCAACTTAAAAGTTAGGAAAGTCGTACGATTTAGCAAACCAATTATTTTTAAATCGTACGATTCTGCTGTTCTAGTTTTTGTTAATATTCAATCTGAAACGCTAATCGTCCAGAAATAGCTACTTACGTTCGGAAATGTTACAGGTAACATTTAGGTAACATTACCTACTTACGATTTCAAAAATGCTCCTAATCCACTTAGCTAGTTTAATTCCTCGTTCTTCCCTCATCTACCACGGGGAAGCCTTTCCGACTTTCGTCATGAAGTTTCCATCGTTCATGGGTACATTGGCGTCGCCGAAGTTTGCCGTGTTGCTGCTCCCACATAATGAGATCCTGGGCGTCGCCACCCACGTCGGTGCTGTCCAGTGCATGGTTCACGGGCCAGTGACTCTCGTAGTTGACCTTGGCCGTGTTGCCGGTGACGGTGCCGGCTTTTGGTGGAGCGTACTTGGAGTAGCCACTATGCGCCGACGGCGTGACTGCGAGGATCTTGGGGTTGGCAACAGCAGGGTTGTCAATCCACACGACGACGTGTTCCCAGTCGTGACGGTGACCCAGGGTGGTGGACGGCGAGTCCTTGGGGAAGTACCACGAGTACATGATGGCCCAGCGGCCCTTGTACCAGGTGGAGCGGCCGTAGACCTGGGAACCCCAGCCAGAGCCTTTGCAGCCAGCGCTGGGTGCTCCATTCGTCTGAAGGCCGCCACTCGTCTCCCCAGCAGCGTTCACGGCGGGGTACGGATGGCATCCGTTCGTGATGTGGATCTGGGGGTTGAACTTGACGGCAGCTTTTTCAGATACAGTAGCAGGCTTCGGCTGAGCGAATGGGCGCACTTGATCATGGTTAATGGAGCCGGCATCTGCAACAGCAGTGAAAACAGCGACGAGGGTCACGAAGAAGAAGCGGAGGTTCATCGCGAAGAAGTGAGGACCGGAGAACGGGGCTTTGGTGGCTTGTTGTTGGCAAATTTTAGAGTGAGCTACTCGTGCCATGGTATCGAACGACGAGAAGTGAAGACTTGGCGCGATTAGTCCAATGGCTGCCTAGCAGTTCGTTGTCGTCTGATCATGACACGATACCTTTTCATGCGGATGGGCGGGCTAGCTATGCAGTACAGCACCAGGGCTGTGGAAATATAGATTGTTCATTGATTGGCGACTCAGATCTGAAACAATCAATTATTGCGATCTTGACAATCCTAAAAACAAAAGATTGCAATCTAAGTTCTCGCTTGTATTTCCTCTGCTAGGTTCATATTTTTACTCGTTTGGCGGCGCTATCGCCCTAAGATCTTTGCTTATTCGATTGCATACGTGTTAACCTTCAAAAGCCTTGGCAAAAAGCAATGTTGGGTCTTGTATTCATCATGTTGAGCGTGTATTCCGTTCGGGCACCCAATGACCCCTCATTTCCGCATTTCGAAGTAGGAGAAGACACAGAAAGGCTTTGATGAGTCTAGGATCGGTTCCATGGGCTTGGTGTTGCATATTGCTCTACCGGATCACTGGCAAAGGCTCAAAATCAGTAAAGGGACAATATGGGAACGGGATTGTCGACTGAGATCACGGAACAATCAATTATTGTGATTGACAATCTTGACAATATTACAATCGCAATCATATTTTCCACAGCCCTGGTACAGCACTGAGCTATGCAGACTACATTGCAGTCGGTCACCTTTGGATGTGGCTAAAAGTGCGTGCCACGAAGTGGTCACTCCTACTGGGAGCACAGTAGTCGAGGTACTATAACGTTGCACGGAGTCCGTACTACGAACAGAAAAACCAACGAGAAGGATGTGTGGATTGTTGAACCTCGAGTACAGTGCGCGTTGACTGTGTGTACAATTGGTATGTACAGGTCATACTCTACTAGTACGTCTGGCTCACTATCCAGATAGACACCGACCGTCAAATTTGCGGGATCGCGTCCAAGTTGCTTGACCTCGCTAGCTTTGCACGCAGAGCATATCTATCGAGCTGTATCCGCGATATCAAACCACGCCCAGCTTCTGTAGATTTTAACGCAAGACAGAGAAACGCCGCTGCATGACGACTATGTTCCCGCTACACACCGTGCATTGACCCTAAGGACGGCGCTGAACCAAATTGTTTTGTAGCAAAAGCTTTCGGTGATCAAACACTGATGACGTGTGGAAAGTCTCCAAAAGTGGCTTGCAAAGGCACTTGGGATCCTATTTGGTACTTGAATGTCGCTGCCCTAACATACATGTGTGCCTTGTGCCGCCACCCGTTCTCGAGCACCTATCATTATAAATCCTACGATGTTGAACTAGAGTATCTTACTCATTCAGTTGTGCATTTGTTGTCATTCTAGCACCTGTACATGTGGTTGAAGTCACAACTCGTGCGACTAGTCGAAATGCCGTAATCCTACTATGAACTATCTGAAGTACACCAGTTTAGTATGCAGTATGCCGCGCAATGCAGAGTGGGGTAGACAATCTCTAGTAGTTACACTTCATGCAGCACGGACTTCATCGCCGTCACCGTGGACACGCTCTGCGCGCAGGTCTATGGTGCCCGTCAGCATGGCCACCTACATGTCGACTACGAGGGCGCCGGTCATTGTTTTGCGCTATTCGAATTGAAAAAGCAAGAGTGAACCTCATGCATTTACCATTGGACTTTGGCGTCTGCGTTGTAAATGTAAATATAGCAATACGCACTAGTATAAATAGTAGCTTGTAAGACTCGTTTCTCTTTTTCGGTGATTGAGCCTTTCTTCAGCTTCAGGCAGTGGCATGGGTGGCCTTTTCTCCAGGAACTCGGTGGTTCCCCACCAGCCCCTCTCCATTGTCGCGGCCAGTGCAGTGCCTCAAAACACGAAGACCAAGAGAAACAAGCATCACAAATTCAACACCTTGGTACCAGAACCACAAGGGCCTGCTCATGCTTCACAGACCTCAACTCAAAACCCAGCCGCCTCCAAGTTTTCAGCAAGCAATGAACCTCTGACTCGTGCTGACCTCCGGGTGCAGTTTCTCAAGGCTGTGAAGCGTGGTAACGTTGCCGAGATGGCTGACTTATTGCAGCGGTACCAACAGCCAAGGTCACTGAGCCCAGACTCGCACGAGGATGAGAGAGAAGAAGGCATCGAAGAGTTGGTCAACATCCGAGGCATGTGGGAAAGCACTCCGCTCATCTCGGCTACGCAGTACGCGCACTGTGAAGCTGCGCTGTGGTTGCTGAGTCACGGTGCCAAGCCGCACGCTAGCAACGAGAAATCCGTGACGGCGCTCTTGCTGGCTAGTCTGGAGGGTCTGACTCCTGTCGTTGTGGAGCTTCTTAGAACCGTGAAACAACCAACATCAGAAGTGCCGACAATCGACAAGCAAGTCGGCGTTGTGTACAATCCGGCTGCAGACGTCAACGTACGCTTAAGCCCTCTTTTAGCAGCGAGCATGAACGGCCACGTTGAAATAGCTAGACTCTTACTGGACCACGGCGCTACTGTGAACCAGCAAGTACTGACCACGGTTGGCGCAGGAACATCAGCGAGCACCACTTTTTCCCGGGGATCATCAGCTTTACTACTTGCTTCGAGATATGGACATGGTGAGGTGGTGGCTCTACTTCTACAGCGAAAAGCAGACTATACTTTGGTAGACGAAACAACAGATTCTTCACCGTTGTTGTCAGCATGCGAGCATGGCCACGAGGAGTGCGCACTATTACTTCTTGAAGCGATGACATCGCAGAGCAAGACTCCGCTCTCCAGTAACACTGAGACCGAGAGGTGGCAAGTTCCCAACCACCAAGGCTTTACGCCACTGCACTTTGCAGCCGCGAACGGGTTGCTTCGTGTGTGCGAGGCCTTGCTGTCAGCTCTAAAAGACCAGCAGAATAGCCTTGAAGACGAGGTACTGGCGGCAGCTTTTGTGAATGCCCGGGCTGGAGCCCGACGAGAGAGCGCATTACTCCACGCAGTTCGGAAACGACAGCATGAAGTGGCTCGACTACTGTTGGAAGCGGGTGCGGATGCAGAGCTTGCCGACCGAGGCGGGAACACCGCGACGCAGGTGCTTGCTCGCAATAAGCAAGATGCACTGCTTCTATTGTGCGAGGCCGCCATCAGCAAATCGCAGCGTCAGCTTTCGAGAGAGTCCCCCACCGTGGAAGGCATACTCCTCTCCACAGATTCCGGACCACACAAAGAAGAAGAGCTTCGATCAGCCGAGTCTCACGCTCCGGACGCCAGTGCAGGTACCGATGCTTGCATAGACGGCGATGAACGATGAGTGCTATCTGTTGCAGGTCATCTTTGAAAATGCTGTAAGATTTATCTGTTAGAGAATGCAAACGCAAATGCAAACTTAAGGTCGTGTTCGCGATGCCCTTAAAACAGCGTTTTGAAGGCGATAATGAGGTTTTGGGAGAACACGATTGTGGCAAAACAACGTTTGAGCTTCTAAACGACGCTTACAGAGCTGTTTTGAAGATCAGGCCATGCTACCACGAGACAAAAGAGACCCGTGACATTACCAATAAGTACCACTAATCTGGTACATCCAATCTGATGCAGTCGGTAGCTGCAGTTTAGGCCCTGGCGTGCCCCCTAGGAAAAGGGCGGTGCCCCCCTAGAAAAAGGCTCTCGTTACGCCCCTGACCCGAAGTGTTCGAGTCCCGAGACGGATACCGATTGCCTGAAGTACTAGAGCCCCGAGACGGCCATCGAGTACATGTCGTACTTAAGGTACTAGAGCCCCACTCCCAGTACGTAAAGTACTAGATCCCCGAGATTGACATGTTGTAAACCCCTAATATTTTCCCTTAGCTGGCAAAACAGGTTTTCGGGTTCGAAAACCAATGGTGTTCGTGAACTCTTGGGTTTTTATGCGGAGGGTAAACACCTGGCGATTGTACTGTATTGCACAGCTAACAAGCTGTCCACTTCAACATTTCAGCGCAGCTACTGCACTTGCTACGCTAGACATGGACCAGCTCGATGCAACTCGCGCCACCACGAAGGAGGGTCAACCGGGACAACTTCGTGCTAAGTGGGAGCTCTACGGGGAGTTTGATCTCCTCGAGCGCTTCGTGGACGCACGCAAGGTACCGGCTTAGAGCGCGTCGAAGGCACCTACATCCATTCGGAAATGGTCTCGAAAGAGCAATCGATTCCCCGACGCGTGGAACAGCTGCAAAGAACCCGTTGTTGTAAGCCCCAGCTTCCTCCCGACGCGATCATGCTGCTCTTTCCGCGTAGAGTGCCCAAAAAGTAGAGGGCCCCACACAACTACGAGAAGCAGCAACAGCTCAGAACGGAGTCCATTTGGTGTCTGTAAGAGCGCCTTTGCTGATGTCCGCAAAGGCCAGCTTGCGAACACGAAAAGAGCCGAATATTCTTCTTGATTCTTTGCGAAAAACAGGGGGTAGAACAAGCCCGAAACTTGAGTTTAATCGAAATTTAATCGAAACTTTACCTACCGCGAACACGACCTTAAGCTTCGGTAGCTTACTTCGTTTGGTTCAATATCTGCTGCATTAGCACGTTCTGTACTTCAGCATAGATGCGTCCAGTCGCCTTGGCGTAGGAACCGAGTATGAGCTCGGAAAGAACGCCAATTTCCTCCGAGTGTGTACCATCATCGTCTGGATCAGTGAGCGGCGAGCGTGATTGATCGCTGTCAGCATCTTCGTCGTCTACCGCACTAATCGTTGGGTTGAGTTGGGTCACCGTTCGCAGGATACAGCCACTATCGTGGCCAGGAAGTGCCTCAATCTTCGTCCTGCCAAACATCAAGCCTCAGTTTGGTCCAGAAGCCAACCGATAGCATTGGCGTTGACACTCCTACTTACCACCCCTTCTCCAGCACTTTGAATGCACTCTTTGTGCCTCGCTTCGCCCGGACTTCTCCTTCTGAAATCCAGTTCATCGACACAAAATCAGACGCGAGGATCCTCTTGAAAGCAGTGGTTGATCTAATCTCCGCTGAGCGCTCTCCAACGGGGAACGAGTACGTCGTCGTCGCGAACATCGAGTTATCTGAAGTCTCAACCTCCTAAACACACGGCCAACAACTCAGCGTTAGCTTACAACGCGTGGGCATAGCTCCAGTGACGCGTGGATAGAACGACTCTTACACAACGCATGCCCCCCATTTTCGTGAGATTGCTGGCGTCGGAGAGGAATGCCCAAATGACCCCCGCCACCGCCTCAAAAGAAAACGGAAATCGTCTCGCCACGAGCATCTCAACGCGTAACACGTCCCCTTTGGGGGCTGTCGGGTCGCGTTTTGACTTGACTCGGACGCTGTGGCAATCTGTTGTGAACTCCGCTACGCCAGTGATTGGCATCACGCGCGCCATACGAAGGTATTCTTTCGCGAGTTCAGCGTGAATCTCCTTGGTGAACGCGTTCGTCGTGAGCTTTCGGCGGCGGCGAGGCTGGCTGGCAGGGTTCTCATCCGCCTAGAGCAATCGACCCACAAGCAACAATACAAATGAGTGAACAGCTCATCCATCCAGCCGAAACGAGCGCTTGCGGATCATTTTCTCGAGTGATTTCGAGAACTCGATCTGTTCACTCAGCTCCTCCCGCAGCCTGGCGTTCTCACTCAGGGATTGCTGGCGTGCGACCGATTGCTGCTGCGCTACGCACTGCCACATGGAGTTGCCCAGCTTGGCGTGGCTCTCCTCACCCACGCGGCTCACCGGCAGATTAGGCCCACTTTTTAGAACATTCAAATTCTAGAAACGGGGCCCGGGCGCTACTTCTGTTTTGTATGCCTTGCGATCAGGGCTGATTTGAATATGTTTGTTCGGCACTAAAAATCTATTTTTCCGCGCTCAACCAGAGGCGCTGTTGTCATCGGTTTCCCCAGATAAAGCTCGGAACTACCTACCAAGATCCAGGGCAGTAGCAGGCAGTGGCGGGGCCACATCAAAAGTGTCGGTAACTACAATTTTTGCAAGTTTCCGTTCTAGATTTAGACCGTTCTAAGAAATGGGCTCGTTTTGCCGGTGAGCCCGTCTTCCAGCTCCCGCACTCGATGTTTCAGGTACTTGAGCTCCTCCTTCTGGTACCGGTTCGAGCCCCGAGCGCTCTCCGGAGTCTCGGCGCGCAGCAGCTTGTCGGTCGTATCCGAACTGCCGCAGCTGGTCTGGCCATCGTCCAGCGACTCCTTCTCCGCCGCCTCGCCCACGTCTCCAACCGCGTAGCCCTCCTCCCAGCCGTCTTCATCGCTGTCATGGACGTTTCCCCCGTTCGGCCACTCCTCTTGGTTGCTGGAGGCAGCGCGGGCTGGAACTTTGCCTTCGTGCTCCGACGGCGCAGAGATCTCCGGGTGCTCTTCCGCGAGAAAGTCGTTGAAGAACTCAAGCATCTCCGAGAACGCGGGGGCCTGGTCCATCGCGTTTCTGGTTCTTTCTTCTCGCTACTCGTCCAAAGGGAAAGTGGAAGATATGCGAGGAACACTCGGCGGGGTCGATCGCGTATCTTCAGATAGTTGCGACGTGTATTTTTCCGACCTCAATGCCGCCGGTGTGAATAACAGCGATGGATGCATTACTGGGGAAAAGCCTACCTACACGACTTTACTGGCCTTATTGACCTCGTTCGCCAGCGACTCCAAGACGGCGTCGAAAATGAACACGACGGTCTTCTCGTAGTTCTCGATGATCAACTCCGTGGTCTGGCCCACGGCCTTGGCCGAATCTGTGAACGAATCGCTCTCACCAATGTTGGGCGTCATTCGAGCGCAGGCGCGGAAGATCGTCGCGTTTTGTGGGTCCTCGCAGGACGGCTCGAAGACGCACCTGCTCATTAATTAACACATCGACACAAAGGGTTAGCACATGGCTACCCACCAGCTTAACTAAAAAATACCGACCATCCTTTCTGGTGGATACGCATCGGCGAGGTGGCGCCTTCGTGTGAGAGCACGCCGTCGCACTCCCACATAAACGTCAGCTTGTTCGTTTCAATATACCGCCGAACAGCGATGTTACCCAAAGTTTGTGTGGATCCGCAGGGGTTGTTCACTGTGCAGTGGCCGAACAGCTCGTTCCCTTGGTTTTGAAGAGCCTGTCGATATCAACAAGAGTGAGAACAGCAAGTCCCATAGCGGCTGCATCACGGACGTACACGCACCATTTGAAAGTTAGCGTGGCCATTCGACCCTGACAGGAAGTCCCAGGCGTGGTCTCCAATGCGCAGAAGGCCGAATGGGATTAGTCTGCTTTCCACAAACTGTAGACACATTTGAGGACCGCACTCCCCCACAGTCTCCATCTCCATGTTCATCTTCCTTCGGTCTACGAGACTGGGCGTGGGCATGCCCGGCTGTTGGAGGAGGAGGTTGCCCACACCATGGCTGTACGAAGACGATATTTGCTTGAATAGATCCCTGTACAACTTCTTTGAGGTGGGCGGCTGGTGGCTGTGAGTTGCTCCGTTCAGCTCTGAGCACTCCGCTTCAATCCCCGATTTCTAAGACCCACAAACACCCACGTCACAATGAGAGAAGCGTAGCAAAACGCATGGCCACTACTGCACTACCACTCACGCTCAGATCTGGAGTCTTCTCCAGCGTGCGCTGCATGGCCTTGACCGACTTGACCTGCTCTCGAACGAGCTGTCGCAGTCGAGCGTTCTCGCCCACAGCCTTCTGCCGCTCCGTCATCATCTGGCTGGAGATGTGCTTCCAGAAGTGGGTCGTGCCCGGCTGCTCCTCGCTCGAGGGCCTGTTCAGGTCCTTGAGCTTCTTATCGAGCTCCGCCGCCACCGCTCGAAGGTGGTCCAGCTCATGCTTGCGTCGCTTCCGCTTGGGCTTGGCAGTCGACGCGGCTGAGTTGTCTGCAGCGGCTGTGGCCCCAGCCTTCCTGTTGCTTGCACTACTGGGAGCAGGAGGCGACGAGGTGCTGGCGGACTCCGACTGGCTGTCGTCGGATGTCGCGGAGACCCTCGAGACGCCGCCGGCGTCGTCGTCCGAGGCGAGCGACTCCATGAACTCCTCGAAGGCCCTCTCAGACGACAGCACGTCTCCACTCAGCACCACATCCACTGAAGGTCCAGATCCGTCATCCCTCGCGCTGCTGCCGGCGTCGATCCCTGTGAGCACGTCCAGCAGCTCCGCCTCCGAGAAGAGCGGCGCCGATGCTTGCATATTGCTCCAAGTCTGTATGAATGACGGTAAAAGTCAGCACAGTGCCTTTCAAAACCAATATTAATTTTGAGCAACGCAAGTTGAAGTGGGCAAGTTAATGTTGGTTTTAGGACACTGACGAGTCATTCAGCGACGCCAGCATACCGTCGAATATGTAGACCACGGAGCGCTTGTAGTTCTCGAGCACAAGCTCCGTGGTCGTGCCGATAGATCCCTCCAAGTTGGTGTCTTCGGGGATGATGGGACTCAGAATCGCACACCGCCGGAAGATGGTGGCGTTGGCGGGGTCTTCCTCTGCGGGCTCGAACACACACCTGCGCCACAAGTTTGTTAATAACAGTGCAGACACGCAACAGCAAGCTAGTGCACCCCAACTAACCATCCTTTTGGCTGGATGCGCGTCTTGGAGTCACCTTGGTGCACGTCCCCTTCGCACTCCCAGATGATCGTCAGCTTATTCGCTTCCACGTACTGCCGCACAGCGACGTTCCCCAGCATTTGCATGGAGCCCACGGCATTGTCCAGTCTGCACCAGCCAAACATCTCATCTCCTTGGTTTTGAACAGCCTTGCACAACATGACATTATTGCAGTGGTTAGACAGTTGAAGCGAAATATTGGACGAACTAAATCTCCGCACCAGCTCGAAATTTGCATGTCCGTTTGTCCCTGTAAGGATCTTCCAGGCTTCTTCCCTGATCTTCTCGAAGCTGAAGGGGACGAGCTTGTTCTCCATGACCTGGAGACACATCCGAAGACCATCGTTGTTGTCCGTTTCAATCTCAATGTTGACCTTCTTACTGCCGCCTAGGCTTGGACTTGGTGTACTGCACTGCGGGAGCATGGTATCCACTCCAGTGCTATACAGAGTCGACAAGTTCCGAAAGAGGTCTCGATAGAGCTCTTTGGGCTGGTCTGGGACCATTGTTGTCTCCTCTGGTTCTGGAAGCACATCCTTTGGCTGTGTAACAAGCACATCACCGCGAATACGTGAGTGGGGCAAACGAGCAGAGATTTTGATCAGATGAATAACTTACGCTTAAGGCAGCAGTCTTTTCAAGCGAGCGCTGCAATGCCTTGAGCGTAGCCATCTGCTCACGAACAAGACCCCGCAGCCGGGCATTCTCCACTGCAGACTTCTGTCGCTGCTCTAGCAAGCGGCTCGAGACGCGCTTCCAGAAAGGGTCAGAGCCAACGTTGCTCTGGTTGTGTGTCTGATTCGGATTTCTGAGCTTCTTCTCCAGCTCCGCGGCAACTGCACGAAGGTGATCAATCTCCTGCTTGGGCGTTTTCCGGCAGCGCTTCGGTCTCTGCGTTGGCGTCGACATGGTCGCCCGCTTGGCGCCGGCATGGGGCTCGAACAGTCCACCTGTCGTCTGTTCTCCTGGCGCCGCTGCCGAATCCACCGATGTGAGCGACTTCATGAACTGCTTAAAGTCATTTTCCGACATGAAGATGCTTCCATCCAGCACCACATTCACCGACGGATCCCATGCGCTGGGCTGCTCCTCAATCCTTACGTTCTGCTTGCGCAGAGACACTTAGATATCAACGCAGAATAGAGTTTCTTCGACTGCAGCACGCGCACCTCGACTCCAACGCCCTCCATTGTGTCGTCCAGTATCGCGAGCAGGTCTAGCAGCTCGGCCTCCGTGAACTTTGGTCGCGCCTGCTGCATTTTCGGTGTCGTTGGCAAGTGGAGGAGTGCCTCCGTGAGAACCTACACTTCTTGCTGTCTGCGTGTCGCTACGCAAGTCGCGCATGGATTACTCCACGTGACTCGCCGGGATCATAATCTCGCCTCGATAGCAACAAGGTGCTCGTGGCTCGCCGCCCGACGAGCCCTCGGACCTTCGTGGCATGGGCCGTGTTGCATTCGATCATCGGCCTCGACACCAAGCAGACCTAGCTAGGGGCATCCTAATCGGCCCACCACGTACGTACTGACCATTATTGCGGACGAGTGCAAACTGCGGATGCTATGATACACAGATGCGATACCACCTTGCTGTAAGCTCGACAAAGGTGCTCTCGGCCCGACGGTATCATGCGGCTTTGCTTCCATGCAGTTTGGCCATTGCGGGACCAGTTCACACATGGCCGTGCCGAAATGGTACCTTATCGGCCCCAGCAACTCACTGTCAAGTCATTCCCTGTCCAGCTCTGCCGCACGATAGTTAAGCTCCTACTGTACAAGCTTTGCCGCTGATCATCGGACTCTGATGTACTCGAGGAGACTGACGGCTCGCACGCAGTACAACCACAGAGGCCCGACACTTAATAAACTCACGCAACTCGCTGTGCTGTGGCTCAGCAGTGCACGGCAGCTCAGCGCATGTTCACAACGCCCCCCCCTAGCAACAGGCCGACCAGGTGTCGAGGAGCCTCAGTAAATTTTGGCACAAATTTGTCGACGCTTCGAGTCGAACCTAAGCGGAGTATTTGTCCCCGCTGCTCGGCATTGGCGGGCCGCCAAGCCCGCAGGTCGCCGCCGCCGAAATTAGATCTCAGAACGCCGTTTAATTCCAACTGTAGTTCAGAGAAAGTCAGAATTCTGCTAGGATGGCCGCCCTTGGCGCTGGCGCTGTCCAAGAAGCCATCGCAATGAGGAAGTTCCCCCCTGCGATTTCGCTACCTGAGAAGCAGTCTTTTTGGTTGGGGTTGGAGTGACGCCCTCCCCCGGAACGCGTGGACGGCGGCGAATGCCGCTCACGGGCTTCCGGCAGGCGCTCTCGGGCGTCTGCAAGTCCCTTGCGAGTCTCTCCCTTTGGCAGCCACCTTCACCAGCAGTACTACCCGTCACAACCCCCCTTCCGTATCGTTCTAACCGCACTGACCGCACTAACCGCACTAACCGCCTTAGAATAGGCTCGTTCAATGTGCAGTCCCTAGGTTCGCTATACATGCAGTTTGAAACGCTTCCCCAAGACCTGCGCCGCTACCAGATCGATATCCTTGGCCTCCAAGAGACAAGCTGTATGAGCTGGGGCGCTTTGAGGTCGGAGACTACTTACTACTAACGTTGCCGGCACAGGAAGAGCGCTACGGAGTTGGATTTGCCATCTCTCCTCGCGTTACTCCTTACCTCCGTCGGTGCTGGGCTCACAGCGACCGTATCGGCATCTTGCAGATGCGGCTACCTAACACAGGACCCATCAACATCGTCACGGCCTACGCTCCACACAGCGGGCGCCCACTAACTGAAGTAGATGCTTTCTACGCAGACCTTCGAGCAGCCATGGACCAATTCCCCCGCAGAGATATCACCATGATTACCGGAGACTTTAACGCAAAACTCGGGCAGAAAACAACCGGAGAAACGTTTCTCGGGCCTCATGCACGAGGCACGCGTAACCGGAACGGCCACCTCATGGCTGCTTTTTGTGATACTTATCAACTCTTTGCTACCAATACAGCCTTTCCCAAGCGAGCGAAAAACAAGACCACCTGGAGCCAGCGCAAGCGGACACACTGTGTCTACAATAAATCGACTACGTACTCTGCCCTCAGAGTTGTAGACGGTTCTGTCTAGATGCCCAGTCCTGGGGTGGGGCCATCACCCCGTCCGACCACAAGATCGTCACCGCGGACTTTGAGCTCAAGCACATCCGTCGCCTCCGGTTTCCGTCGCGTCGCACAAGCGGCACAACTGTTCACCTCGCACGCAGCGAGTTAGTTCACAACGACGACTCCAGAACCGCTTACGCATCAGCCGTTAAACGGATCCTACCCCCCGCAGACGCTGACGATGGATCCACTATCAACCTGCAATGGGAGGACACTTTTGCGAAGCTACACGAAGCAGCATCGCAGACCATCGGGTTTTCTTCGCCGGATTAACGACGCTGCCGCAGCAACGATGATCCGCTGCTCGCCGCGCTGTCCGAGCAACAACGCCAGCTCCGGCTCCGCATTTACAACGACACATCGGCCAACACAGCGCTGCTGCGCTCTCAGCGAAACAAGATCCTACACCAGATCCGCACTCGCTGCTGTGACCTCGCTAACATGGCCCTCGACGAAAAGGTTTCACGCATCGAGGCTTCAAGCGACTCTCACAAAATGTTCGTTGCCGTCCGCGATCTCGCCTGCAAACCGACACAGCAGCTTCTAATTCAAGACTCATCAGGTAAGTATATACTTCACAGAAACACAGCTAACAAAATTGTCCGAGATCACTTCCAAGTACAGTTTCAAAATCCAGATCAAGCTCAAGTATCGCCAGACCCAACAGCTCAACCCCTCGACTGCCCAATCACGCCGGACGAAGTCCGTGGTGCCCTCCTTCGACTGAACAACGGTCGTGCTGCTGGCCCCGATGCTATTCCTGGTGAACTACTCAAGTATGCCGCTGCTGACGTTGCTCCACGACTCGCACATCTACTAAACCGCAGTTTCGAATGCGGTGAACCCATCCCACTGGGCCAAGGTATCCTGCTGTGTCTCCAGAAGCCGAACAAGCCACGAGGGCAGTGCTCAAGCCTACGCCCGATAGTTCTCCTGAACACTATTCGCAAAGCGGTGTCACTCATCGTTCTCCGCCGCATCACACCCGCGGTCGACAAGTTTCTCTCAGGCCACCAAAGTGGCTTCCGCAAGAGCCGCAGTACGGCTGACGCGGTGTGGGCCCACAAGTGGCTGTGCGCACGGGTACAAAAGTATCGCGAAATCGTTCATGTACTGGGTATCGACTTCTCGTGCGCGTTCGACACGATCGACCGTGCCAAACTCCTCAAAGTTCTACAGCAGTTTCTACACGACGACGAAATCCGGCTGATTCGACTCTTACTATCCGACACAACGCTTTCACTCCGCATCGGCCACCAGATCCTGCAACCATTCGGCAGCAACACAGGTACGCCACAGGGCGACTCACTCTCACCAGTATTATTTGTTATCTACCTAGAAGCAGCACTTAGAGATCTAGCTAGTCACCCTGGAATGCCGCCGGACCTGCTCCAGCAAATGATCGTGTATGCGGACGATGCCGACTTTATCTGTCGGGACCCCGCCCTCGTCGAGCCCATCCAGATCCATGCCCCGGAAGTATTCGCGCGCTGGTCGCTTCAAATGAACGCGGCAAAGACGGAGCACACAATTCTCCGCCGCTGCCTGACATCTGCCAGTGCCGACCCCCACGCTCGTGCAGAGGAAGAAGCATGGAGGTCTACGCGGAAGCTTGGCTCGTTGCTCGGAGATGCCGATGACGTATCGCGTCGGAAAATACTCGCTGCGGCTCCTCTTCGGCGGCTCTGGACGGTCTGGCTGAGATCGCACCGTATCACAGACACGACACGAATTCGCCTCTACAACTGCTACGTACTGCCGATACTACTCTACAACTGCACGACACGAATTCGCCTCTACAACTGCTACGTACTGCCGATACTACTCTACAACTGCGGGACCGGGGCGCTTACACCAACGGAGCTTCACCGACTCGAAAGCTTTCACCGTCGCCAGCTACGGTCTGTCCTCAATGTGCGTTACCCGTACCACATCTCCAACGCTGATCACTACGCAACGTGTGACGAGCGGCCGCTCCGTCACCGGATCACATCTGCGAGGTGGGGGCTTCTCGGGCACATTCTACGGCGACCACAAGATATCCCGGCGTTTATCCAGATGAAGGCGTATTTCTCTTCCTCAGACAGCAGCAAGTGGAGAGGTAGGCCCCGTACCACACTGCCTCTTGTCCTTGATCAGGACCTTGATGCTAGTGGGTGTGGGTACCGCCTCCGCACCAGCTCAGACTTGGAGAGACTTCGACTGCTTGCCCAAGACCGACGTAAATGGAAGGCCCTCATGACTACCATTGCTGACTCACTGCCAGCCAAAGGAGACTCGACGTATGCGGACACCACACTATGCCGCCGACTAGCTAAACTGAGACTAGCGCAGGTGTAATTTGGCTACGCGAACACGTAAATCATTGCATTGCATTGAGAAGCAGTCGGGTGCTATGTTGTCTGCTTGGTTTAAGGTGCCTACGCTTGCATGGGCTCCGGAGGCTTTATGTAACGGGGTTACATGAAATAGTGACCCTGTCACTATTCCGGGATGGTTGCATCGGTCACTCCCCTGGATAGTGACCCAAGTGGCCTCAGAGCCAACAGATACATTTTGTATGACACAAACTATAGGGAACTTAGGATTTGTATGCAGGCCAAATCTGTACCAACCTATAAATACATTCAGTCTTAGATCTACCGCTTTTCAAGTCAAGTCGTCCCCTTCAGACCAGGGGCACGTGAGCGGCTGTTCACTTGGAGTTTGTATACTCCTGCTTCCTCTATTAAGAAGTGCTGTGTGCCCCGTCACACTTTAACAGAAACACGAAAGCCCGTTTGTGTTACAGAGGGTTGCCACTGCACTCCTCAAGTAAAAGAATATTTGCAGCGAACGGTACATGACGTCGATCATAAAACCACAATATACTACGCAAGGTACGTTTGCCGAGGTGCGTCTAAAGTATCTTTTACTACAATTGATGATAGATACTTGTCCACATCGAAAGAAGTGCTGTTAGCATTTCCATATCTACTTACTTACAAATCTGCCATCTCGCTAGAGCTGTTTGACCTTGTATATGATAGTATGTTGACAACTAAGGGGATATCAGGGGCCACCAACAACATTGTTCGCCGTCGACAGAAGCGGTACTACACCCTGTTAGCTGGTGCCGCAACCGAGATAGAGAAACGCAAGCGAGCCGACCCCCACTACAGTCAGCCTTTGCTTCTCCGGTGGAGCAGTATATGACAGATCACGGGTGCCTTGACAGCGAGGTCATCCAAAAATTGTGGCTTACGCAAACTGCAGTGTGCAGTACGTTGGTGGAAGCTCACATGGCGTCTGCGGAGTGCGTTAAAGTACTTAGGGTGGACCACTCGCAAAAGTTTTGTAGCCAGCTGAAGGTGTTTGGCGCAGATGGAAGCAAAGAACAAGTGGCTAGCGTGCGCATGCTGTTGCTTGTCCAGAATGAAGTGGGTCAGTTGCTCGCGCGGGGTCTGACAAAGTCTGAAAACCATGAAGAAACTACCGCTATTTTGCAGCCAATTGCAAACAAGCTGGCCTCCACTTCTCATATTGAGCGATTTTGTGTGTGCGATCACGCAAATGGCATGCGCAACCTCGTGAAAAATGTTTTTGCGAGTCTGTAGTGGTGAAACAAGACCCTTTTCACGTTATCCAGAGATTGACTGAGAAAATAAGCGATTCGGTGAAGCGACAGTGGTTATCTAAGAGACTTTCTGAAGGTTTGTACGACGTGGAGGGAAAGCTTCGATCTCCAGATGTGATGGAGCGCATGTTCACCGCTGCCTTGGCTACAATGAATCCATCGGATATCCGTGTTTCAAGTAGCGAATGGGAAGGCTGCGTCAAAAGTAATTTAGAGCAGATTCATACTGGGGACCTGTTCGTAGAGACGAGCAACTATTGCGAAGGAGGTTGCTCTGTCCGAGTCGTCTCTACCAGTCAGCTGGAGGCTATACATTCCAAGCTTCGCAAGCTACTGGACCGTGTAGTGTCCATCGAAGACGGTCTACGAATTCTGGACATCTTTCTTCTGCAGGTACAGCCGCAAACTCTTCTCTTATCCATTAAGAAAAACTCACAAACATTATTTCTTTTTTATTTTGTGGTTGCAGCATAATCTGAAGGTTGGAGCGACGCAATCCCGAATTCACTGGTTTTGATTTCATGACACTGTGCCGAACTGCTGTTCTTTGCCGAGGAATAATCCCAGATTCACCTCAGCTCGAGTACATTAGCCAGTTGCTTGTAGCCCGTCCGTCCGCAATTAGTCTCCAACAACAATATAGACCGGGGGCTTCGCAATGGCAAGGCCATCGTTCGTGGGAGACTCTGTACGACATGATTCCATTGCGGGTTGAATATGCTGAGGGGAATATGCTCCGCAACGATTCTGCGCTCGACGACATCCGAACAATGTTATATTCTGCATATCGAGGGTGCAAGCAAATGAACCAGCACGACTTCACCGAGAACTTGGGTCTGGAGCCAGAGTACGAGAGTACCTCTGAATTTTCTGCTCACGAGTTTGCGCTGTTGAAACAAGTGCGTGCTGAGCAACTTGCTTCTAAAGAAGCAAAGTGGGAGCAGTGTGAGGTGGTCACAACGATTCTGTATAATGCAGCGGTCAGGCGGATGGATAACCCCAGCATAGCCATCAGGAAGCACAGTCACCAAGCGATTGCTCGGCGGTTAGCCTCTATAGATTTGCAGCTGACGCAGTGCGCGCCTAAAGCCTTAAGCAAAGAGGCTCGGACCCTGATGGTGCAAAACAAGATGGTCAACGATGAAGAAAATCGCGGAGGCGAGAGCTCGCTTCAAGAAAATTTGTTTCAGATTCTGAGATTGTCGACGGGCATCAAAAGTGTAAAGCAAGTGTACCGCTCGGTATATCATTTTGCAGCATGCACATGTACCGACATTAATCGTAAGAGTGACGAGTTTCTTGAGCGGCGCTGGGAGTCTCTGCGCCGAGCTCAAAACTACAGTCGCAACAAGAGAACTGGAGAAAATAAATTGAAGCAGCCAAAAATTGATTCTGTCGAAGGCAGAGTCTGCGAGCAACCCGTTCACCCAAGGCCTCAAGATTCTACTGCGGTCGTGGTCCCGCTGCGTTCATCTGCAGAGCTGTCCTCGTCTGGCGCGCCAACTTTTCCGTCGACAAGGGAGCCGAATCTGTCGGTGACTCCGCCAACAAGACCTACGCACGAGATTCTCGGCGAAGAAACGAAAACCGCGCTGCTAGAATATGCCGCCACTATACCCAAAGGAACACACGGCAAGTGGGCTAATATCCATGCTTTGTACTTGAAGATGAACCCGGCTGGAACTCTAAACCAAAATGCTCTTTGCTGTCAACTCAAGCAACGGAGTTGGAATGCGAAGCAGCTACGAGTGAACAGCAGTACCGTAGTAGCAGAAAGGATGCCACAATCTGCACTAGTGACGCGTGTTGTCCAGCCAAGTCTTGCACTCCAGCAGATCGCCCAGCCGCCAGAGCCGCAGCAGCTAGCAGCAGCGGAAGACAATGAAAACGATAACGGCCCCGCGTGCGAGAGTTGTCGGACCCGAAAACGAGGTTGCAACGCAAACAGCAAGAACCCAGACTGCGAAAAGCGAAAGAAATCTAAAACCCAGTCCATTGCCACGTTTTTCGTATCAAAATAAATCAATACTACATGCAAACATCTTCGACCAAGTTAGTATTTGTGTCAAATAGTGAGAGCATCATGTTATTGATTTCGTACCAAAAGCCCTGCTATTCTCTATGTCACTGGCACTTGCAAATGGCTCGGCTCGATTGAATAAAACTGCATCCAAACCCTCGCCGAAGACCTTAATCTCCATACTGCTGTATTCAAGCTGTTCGCTATGCTAACAACACATAAGTACACAGAGTGGTTAGGCACAGTTCAGAGTAGGTGGGGGTGCATTGGAACGCTTACGGGTGCGGTGGGTTAATGCTATCGCATGAAAACCACTTCTAGGTGCTTGGTCTGCCGAGAGCTGGTCTAGCTCCCGTCCACAGGCGCCACACTGATAGTCGCCATCTTGACGTTGAGAACAGCGAGCTTCGTTGACGCGTTGAGCGAAGACGCAGCATTAGCGTCAGTACTAGTGCCATCTCGTCATGGTCGGCGGCTCTCTCGAGCTGCTTGTCACGTTTAGTGAGCTATGCGGAGCTTCGCTGTCTTGGCAACTTGCCTGGATACTTGTTGTGATGTTTGCTCTCGGGCTAATTATATTGGCTAAAATTGTTGTCGGGGGAAGCAGGAAAACTGCCAGGAATAGGTCACTTTCGGTCACTTTCGGTCACTTTTGGTGACTTTTGGTCCCTGGGATATTCCGGACAATACCGGTCAACCCCCCCCCCCCCCGGCTCTGCTGCGTCGTCAGTCATACATTCTCCAAGTGAAGGGGGCGGCCCCAGCATGAGCATGCTGAACCGCTTCTCGAGCGCCGTGCAGACGGCCGTGTCGGGCGCGGCGTCGGCCGCCGTCTCGGGCGCGCAGAACCTGCAGGGCATGCTGAGCGAGGAGTACCTGAAGCACTACGAGACGCCCAAGGACTGCACGGCGTCGGGCGGCCACGAGCTGAGCTGGAAGATCTTCCCGGCCGTGCACCGCAAGACCAACCACGAGTACAGCGTGTTCCTCTTCGACAAGGACGACCTCAAGCGCCTCAAGAGCAAGGAGGCGCAGGACCGCGTGCTCGAGATCCTGCGCCAGGAGATGAAGACGCTGCGCGTGCTGCGCCACCCGCACGTGCTCAAGGTGGAGGAGGTCTTCGAGGAGAGCCGCCGCTCGCTGTGCTTCGTCACGGAGCGCGTCACGTGCTCGCTGGCCAACGCCTGCAAGAACTTCACCAACATCGCCAACGTCACGCCCGAGGTGCTCGAGATCGGCCTCACCGAGTTCGAGCTCGCCTGCGGCCTCATGCACGTGGGAGAGGCGCTCAGCTTCCTGCACCGCGAGGGACGCCGCGTGCACCTCAGTCTCGGCCCGCACAGCATCTTCATCACGCCCAAGGGCGAGTGGAAGCTCGGCGGCATGGGCTTCTGCCGAGTCGTGGAGCCAGGACAGACGTCGCGTAGCGAATACTACAGCTTCGACGCCTCCACGGGCACGAGGAACCCGACGACTGGAGCGATCGAGGGCAGCTGGGAACCCCCGCTCGAGTACTGCGCGCCCGAGCTGGTCACCGAGCCGCGCCAGTTCGACTGCAAGGCGGATATGTTTTCGCTCGGTCTGCTGGTGTACGAACTCTTCGTGCCAGCTCGTGCCGACGGCGGACGCAATCCTGTACTGGATGTGCGCGACGGCAACAAGATGACCCACGGCTACAAGGTGCAGTCTCTGCACCCGATCTCGTTCCCGACCTCAGTGCCGACAGCGCTACAGAACACAATCCGTTCGCTGCTGTCAGTGGAGCCGGCAAAGCGTCCCGAGGCCCGCGCGTTCCTCGCGTCGCCGTTCTTTGATTCGGGTCCGATCAAGACCCTGCGGACGCTGCAAAGTTTGGTGGAGCAGGAGCCAGCGGCACAGGCGAAGTTCCTCACGACGCTGCCCGACGCTATCGATGGATTCTTGCCGCGTGTGCTGCGTGATATGGTCATTCCGGGTCTTCAGTCGGTCGTCATTAACAAGGCTGTTGCTCCGTTTGTGATCACTCCGCTGCTCAAAATTGTGGCCAAGGTGGACAAGCAGACGTTCTCGTACTCGATCGCGCCCATGATGGTCCCTCTGCTGGCCATCACGGAGCCTGTGCAATGTATGCTGATGTTCGTGTCCGAGCTGGAAACGCTCATCCCGAAGGCCGAGGACGGCTATATTCGCGACCACGTTGTGCCTATGCTCTGCCGTGCTTTGGATAGCACGGTGCCTGAAATCCTGGACACCGTGCTGAACAAGATTGTGGACCAAGCGAGCTTGTTCGAGTACCGCATCCTGAAGCAGGTGATTTTGCCGCGCGTGAACAAGCTCATTCTTACTCCACCGCAGCCTTCCGTGCGAATCAACGCCTTGCTCTGGCTGGCCAAGTCGTTCCACGTGTTTGACAAGGACCTGCTGATTGAGAGCGTGCTGCCCACTCTGCAGCAGACTCTTCACGAAGACAAGACCCCCGCCGCGTGTATGTGCATCCTCGGCTGCTACGATAACCTCGGCAAGCATCTGGGTCCGGAGTTCACGGCAAAGCTGATCATCCCTGCGGTGGCTCCGCTTTTGTGGGAGCAGACCTTGAACAACTCGCAGTTTGACATGGTGTGCGAGAAAATTCAGGACATGCTCAAGGCTGTGATTAGCGAGCGTGACAAGTCCTTCACTTCGCATAGCTCTGTTAGCTCTGTGACTACAGGCATTACGGCCGCTTCTGGAATGTCTGAAGCCGTTCGTGCCGCGGAGGCCTCGAAGGAGAAGGAGTCGGGCGTTGCTGCAGCAAATAAACTGCTGTCTGAAGAATACGTCCCGAAGAAGCAGCCCGAACCGGAGGCCGGACAGAACCAGAGGCCCGACCGTTACTCGGACGACCCGTTCTACCTGGGCGACTCCAAATCGTCCTCTAGCAGCAGGACGCAGAGCACCAGAACGGAGCGGCGTGACTCGGCTGGTCACCGCGAGTCAGCAGCGGAGCGTGCGGAGTCGTTCTCGGCACGCCGCCGTGCAGGCAAGAAGGGAAGTGCACGGTCCAACAACCGTCGTGCAGGCAAGAAGGACGATGGAAACGCTGATCTGCTGGGTATGGATGCTACTGCTTCCAAGGTGCGTACAATTGCTGGTTGGGACTTGAGGAAGGCTCTCATTGCTCACGTGTTGTATTATTCTTTACATTCGCGCAGCCGTCTACCACGTCAAACGATCTTCTCGACACTGGCAATCTGCTCACTGCTCTCCCTGCTGCTCCAGCACCTGCTGCGGCGCCAGGTTCCAACGGTGGTGGTGGTGAAATGTTTAATGGTATGAGCATGGGTATGAGCGGTGGCGTCCAGTCGGGAGCACCAACGTACACAAGCCAGAACACGATGGGGATGCAGTCGAACCCGATGGCTCAGCAGCAAGGCGTGGTGCCTTACGGCCAGAACATGGGCAATGGCATGATGAACCAGCAGCAGCAGCAGTACAACCCCGGCATGATGCAAATGACTCCGTACGGGATGCAGCAGCAAGCCCCTATGAGCGGCGGCGGTGGTTACGGTCAAGGTGGCAACATGGGGCTTGCCGGCCCCGGTCAGATGTTGCAGATCCAAGCCGCTGGGTACGACCCGTATGCGCCGCAGCAGCAGAGTGGCGACAAGTTTAGCGCCTTTGACGGCTTGTAGTCGCCAGTTTGATTCATTTTCGTGTTGTAGAAGATAGGAACGGGCAACGGATAACGTGGTGAATGATCAAACTCAGGGCTACGAGCATCGTTGGCTGATTGATCACTGCATCTTGCTTGGATCGAAGGAATGAATCCCATGGTGCGGACACTAAGAATTGAGTAGCAACAAACGATGTAGAACAAGTGACGGTGAAATTTCCTCAACGTTTCCATTGTGTATTAGAAGCAAGTGACTCAATGGGAATAGCGTCTGCCATTGTTCTCAAGGGTGCGAACCAAGAATTCAAATGAAGCAGCCACCAACTTAAAGAGCGTGGCCGTACTTGGCAAGCGTGGGCTTGAGCTCCGAGTTCTCGGCGAACACCTTGGCCTCGGCCTCGGCAAGACGCTTCTGCTGGGCAACCTTCTTCTTGTAGAAGGCGTCCGACTTGAGCGTACGCTTGGCCTCGAGACGCTTGACCAGCTCGGCGTGACGCCAGCCGACCTCCGAGGCGAGGTCGCCAAGGACGGTGTAGCGGCGGTTGGCCTTCAGGCGCAGCACACGCAGAGCCTGGGGGATGACCATGCGCTTCTGCTTGTCGTACGGCGACGGGATGCCGTCGAACGTCTGCAATCAAACAAGTTATAGCAAGTAAGTATTAAATGATCAACAATAATTCAGTTGCAGACTCGCCGTACCTTAAGTCGCTGCAGGGCGGCGGCACCACGGGCCGTCTTGTGCGGCAGCATGCCACGGATCGTGCGCCACAGCATGCGCGACGGGGCACGGTAGTGGATGGGGCCCTTCTTGGGGTTGGTGGCCGTACGCTTGTTCAAGAACTGGAAGAACTTGACTTTGTTGCGCACGTCTGTTGTATTCGTGGAAGCAAGAGCAGATCACATCAGTAATCCGTTCTCGAGACCACACAGCCAGACGGCATGACACACCGCTGCTTCACCACAACAACATCCAGAGATGTCGAGCAGCTCCGCAGGGTGTCTGCACGCAGCGACTTTTGCATGTTTGGGGAGGTTTGCAGCGATTGCCATCGTCGTTTCCTCGTCCGGGTCGACTCGCTCACTTGGAGTCACTCTATCATCTCCAGCTTCTCCATGGCTTGCCACTCAACGCAAGTCCCTTCGACACACGTTCCACATCTTCACGCTCCACCTCGAAGCAAAATCCGACGCGGAACGCGGCGGCGCAGCAGCTGAAGAACCCGAAGACGACGACGAATGACCCGCGGTCTGGGCGAGTCGACGCGGGCGGTGATCGGAAAGTCAAACACGCTCGACAGGCAGCTCTCCTTGCCACACTCAAACAATCTCTACGCAGCGAGACACCCTGCTTCACTTCCTAACGCGACTGGGCCGGCGCCCTCAACTGCACACCCGAAGGCCCATAGGCAGCAGAGGTGCTGGACCCGGGCGTACAGCTTGATGCTGGGCGGCCTGCACCTGTCTGTCTCTGCTGGATACACAATTACAGTTCTTCAGGGGGAATACGTACGCGAGCCGGAGATCTCAAGCTGCTCGCAACGCACAGCCACGACGTGCTGGCCCTGCAGGAGCTCCTTGGCGATCAGGGAGGCCAGGCGGCCCACCAGGTGGCCGCGGCAGTCGACAACGATCGGCTTCTCAAACACCATTTTACTTCGAGGTTTCACCGGGGAAGAGGAAATGGAGCAACATGGGGCTGCGGCGGCTCCCGAGCCACCCGCCGCCAATCGCTGCCCCTGGCCAATCGCTGGCTCGAAACGAGTTTCGGCGAATCACAGAGGACGGTGAAATAAGTGTACGGAACATAAATCACACACAATCGTACACAATTGTGGAGCCACTACAAGATGGACGAGCTGCCGCGGCGCCCGGTGCGGCTGTTCGACGTGAGTGCTGCGCGGCTGCTGGCTTCCTGTGGGTCGATAGACTACGGCATCTGACTAACTAATTGTGTGTGCGTGTTGCTCTCTCTGTTCGGCGGTCTCGTAGTGGGAGAATGCAGACGCCCAGGTCGTGACGGACCCCGAGAGTGTGGCGCTGGCGACGGCGTTCAAGAAGAAGTCGCTGGACAAGTGGGAGGAGGCCAAGAAGCTGCGCGACGACCCGGTGCTGGACAACCTGGAGGAGGCTTCGCAGGAGGCGAAGCAGAAGCTCAGCACGTCGGGAGGGTCGAGCAACCTCAGCAACTCCATCGGCCCGGACTCCGAGTCGGAGACAACATTTCGGCAGCGATCGCAGCAGTCGTGGCGCAAGCAGCACCAAGAGCTGGTGGATGAGGCGTCACACATTGGCGAGAAGAAGGATGCTGATTTGGGCGCGACGGGTGGCAGTTTGGGATCTAGCCTCGCGGAAAAGCTACTGCAGCGAGGCTACGGACTGGGCTCCAGCCAACTCAAAGCAGACGCAAGGCAGTCGAGTGTTGTTGCTACGAACACGACAAAGGACGAGGGGGCGTCGCTAGCTCTGAAATCTGGACGTGATTACAGGGAACGGTTGGTGGCGTTCTACACCAAATACAACCCTTCCAAGCTTGGTGCAGTCGATCGCACACTGGGGGCTTATAGCGGTCGTGAAGAAGAGCTATTTCAGAAGCTCCATGAACGCTACGTGGTCGATGCAGGCTTGAGTCTGCAACAGCGAAAGAAGAAGTTTATCACCAAAGACAGCGATCCTACTGTTTACATGGATATCTCGATTGCTGGGGCGCCTGCGGGACGAATCACCATGCGTCTACGAAAGGACGACATTCCGCTCGCTTCTGAGAACTTCCGCGCTCTGTGCACCGGCGAGAAGGTACTTATGGCTCTGAGTTTGCTGGTTATGGTTGGGCTGGCACACAGTATCTAACACTACTTGTTCATGCAGGGTGGAATTCTGCACTTCAAAGGCTGCAAGTTCCATCGCATTATCAAAGACTTTGTGGTCCAAGGCGGAGGTAAGTAATCGCTTTTTCCCATTTTCTTTTAACCCGCGCTCTTGTTTGACGGTGTGCTGCGTGATCTCAGATTTCACTACAGGTGACGGCACCGGTGGCCAGAGCATTTATCGCGGTACCCCACACGGCGATTTATGGGGAAACTTCAAGGACGAGAAGTTTATGCCTCACGACGATGTGGGGCTACTGTCGATGGCTAACGCCGGCAAGAATACCAACGGTTCGCAGGTATTTTACTGGCCTAACTTTGAAAGCTGTAGAGATGTCTGCTTTACTGATAGTGTATTCACGCTGACTTTTGTTTGGACCCGTGCAGTTTTTCATTACGACGAAAGCAAACCTCAAGAATCTGGATGGAAAGCACGTGGTGTTTGGTGAGGTGATTGAAGGGCTGGACGTCGTGGACGCGATGCAGAACGTGAAAGTAAGCAAGGGCAACAGTCGCCCTGTGCCCGAAAATGAAGTTGCAATCGTGGATTGTGGAGAGCTGTAGTCAGGATATAGTCACCAGCATGCATGAAAGTTCTTGTTAGAAAAGTAAATGTGCAAGATCTTTTTTCACTACGATTTTGTGTTTGCCGGCTCCACCTGCGGAGCTGTTGCGGCCCCCATCGTGGACTGTTGCGCCTCCTACGCGAACTCGAGCTTTGTGAATTCCTTCCGACAGCTCCGCGCGTTTTACAGAAGATGAGCGCAGCGATGCAGATGAAGGCTGACGGGGTTTGCAGTGCGTACCTCCCCCATACGCTGCAGCTCGTAGATGGTTTTCGTCGACTTCATTTTTGTTGGTGTCAATTGAGCTGGAGTTCTGAAAGGCACTTACGTGCAACTCGCTTTGATTCACTTGATGACCACTCTCGAGTACAACTACAGCAGGAGTGCTGACGTGTGATAGGCGTTGGTTGAGCTTCTCCAGAGATTGCAGCAGCTGCCGCTCTTCCGCTGTGCTAGAGTCGATGTCATCGAGAATGCTTTGCGCATTCACGGAAGCATTCTCATTGTCCTTCGGTCTCACCTCAACAGTGGTCTGGTTTGGCTTTCTTGTGGGAACCTGAGTCGAATGGCGCAGTTTTGCTCGGTCACCTGAAGACACCGATGGATGTTTATCTACCCCGTTCTTTGCGGCCACTGAAGAGGTTTCTCGGGCATTCATCGCCTCATTAGCAGGTTTCCCCACCGCCTGCATCTGCCGACGCCGTTCTACAAGCTTCGGTATTCGAGAGGTTCCACAGACAGTGTTGCCCCCTATCTGCTCGCCGTAGATTGTCTTGTCAAGTTTCCTGCCCGGCAGCTTCAACAGACTCGGCCGCACATTCGTACTGCTACTTTTGATACATTCTGGGCCAGTTTGATGCGGGGAACTTAGTTCTTCACCAAACGCAACAACGGACATGGATAGATCCAGGCTATCTACCACCCGAAGCTTCGGTGCTCTAGTCCGACTCCCGCGCTCACTGTCACTTGGTAGCGAATTCGTACTGCTAGAGCAATAGTCATCGTCACTGTCTGAGCCACTCGATAGCTCAGCTGGCGCCAAGTCAAACCCGCAAGAGATCTTCCTATCGAGCTCCTGCTGTTGCTGCGCCGCGTCTGCGTTCTTTTGGTCCTTGCGCCGTCGTCGCCTGGCCTCCATCGACGCCAGCCTCGCCGTGACTCCCTCCAGGTCGTACTCGTCCGCCTCGTTCTTGCTGCTGCGCTGCATTGGTCGGCTGGCATTAGTTGGAGTTTCCTGCTCACACTTCAACGTGTAAAACGACCGTGCACACTTTTGTTCAGTCAGGGAAAGTTCTCGTGGCGCTTCTCTTTTCGACCAATCCCAACTCTCGATCCACAAAAGTGAATGGCCAAACACCAAATGGTGTTCACCACGGTCTCTGCACCACCAGCATCAGCCCCAAGCACCTGCCACTCTTCGATCCGACCGCTCGCAGCTCCCCAGCCCCAGAGCCTCTCGACCGCAAGACAAAATGCTGAGCAAGACGATGCTGCGCTCGGGCGCCTCCTCGCCGCTGCGCAAGACGCTGCTGCAGCGCGCGTTCGCCACGTCGGGCGGCGACTCGCCCAAGGCCGTCGACGGCGTGCGCATCAACCGCTACAGCGCCACCGTGACGCAGCCCAAGGCGCGCGGCGCCTCGCAGGCCATGCTGTACGCCACGGGCATGACCGAGGAAGACATGGACAAGCCGCAGGTGGGCATCGCCTCCATGTGGTGGGAGGGCAACCCGTGCAACATGCACCTGCTGGACCTGGCGGGCGAGGTGAAGAAGGGCGTGAACGCCGCGGGCCTCGTGGGTCTGCGCTTCAACACGATCGGCGTGAGCGACGGCATCAGCATGGGCACGGACGGCATGAGCTACAGCCTGCAGTCGCGCGACCTGATCGCCGACTCGATCGAGACGGTCATGGGCGGCCAGTGGTACGACGCGAACATTTGCATCCCCGGCTGCGACAAGAACATGCCTGGGTGTGTGATCGCCATGGCGCGCGTGAACCGTCCGTCGCTGATGGTGTACGGCGGCACCATCCGTGCTGGCTGCAGCTCCAAGGGCGAGACGCTCGATGTCGTCTCGGCTTTCCAGGCCTACGGCGAGTACATTGCTGGCCGTATCACTGAGGAAGAGCGCCATGACATCATTCGCAACGCTTGCCCTGGAGCGGGTGCTTGCGGCGGCATGTACACTGCCAACACGATGGCTACGGCCATTGAGACGCTGGGTCTGAGTCTGCCGTTCTCTTCCAGTTTCCCTGCTGACTCGCCCGAGAAGCAAAACGAGTGCGTCCACGCCGGTGAGGCGATCAAGGTTCTGCTCGAGAAGGACATCAAGCCGCTTGACATCCTGAGCCGCGAGGCTTTCGAGAACGCCATCACGGTCACCATGGCTCTGGGTGGATCCACCAACGCCGTGCTGCACCTGATCGCTATCGCTCGTGCCGCGAACATCCCGCTTTCCATCAACGACTTCGAGAGGATCAGCGAGCGCGTGCCGTTCCTCGCCGACCTCAAGCCCAGTGGCAAGTTCGTGATGGAGGACATCCACCGCGTGGGTGGCACCCCCGCTGTCCTGAAGTACCTGTTGAACCAGGGCTTCATCCACGGCGACTGCCTGACTGTGACGGGCAAGACGCTCGCGGAGAACCTCGAGCAGGTGCCCGATCTCTCGGACAACCACGAGATCATCCACCCCGTGGACCGCCCGCTGAAGTCCAGCGGACACCTGCGCATCCTGCGCGGTGACCTGGCCCCGGAGGGTTCGGTGGCTAAGATCACCGGCAAGGAGGGTCTTGTCTTCACTGGTACGGCGAAGGTGTACGACTGCGAGGAGGACATGATGGCTGGTCTGGAGAACAACGAGATCACGAAGGGAAGCGTTGTCATCATCCGCTACGAAGGCCCCAAGGGTGGCCCCGGCATGCCGGAGATGCGTAAGTTTTCTGCTATCCGCTCTCGATCTTGACGCGTGTGTTGCCGTGTTTCTGACGTGATGTGTTTTTGCTGTTCGTTTCAGTTGCCCCGACGTCTGCGATCATGGGCGCTGGCCTCGGCAAGGACGTTGCCATGCTCACTGACGGCCGCTTCTCTGGCGGTTCGCACGGCTTCATCATCGGCCACATCACGCCCGAGGCGCAGGTTGGTGGCCCCATCGCTCTGGTGAAGAACGGCGACAAGATCACGGTGGACGCGGAGAAGAACCGCATCGACCTGGTGGACGTGACTGCTGAGGAGCTGGCGGAGCGCAAGAAGCAGTGGGTCGCTCCTCCTCTGAAGGCCACTCGCGGCACTCTGTACAAGTTCATCAAGAACGTGAAGTCTGCCTCGGAGGGCTGCGTCACGGACGAGTAAGCGCCTTAACGCGCGTGCACTGCTCAGTTCAGCTGGCCATCGGGTAGAATGTCAAGCTGCTTGCCTTGCATGTGCGATACTTGAAATAATCGTTAGAAGCACTCGATTCATGTACAGTGTAGCTCTTAGTCTCTTTAAGGATAAGCACGACCAGATGCAGTCGCCCTTGCTTCCTTCCTTCCTGCATCAAGGCTCGCCACACGAAAACTCCCCTCGACTCGAGGGAATGCACGATCGTGAGGCGGGGGTGAACGACATTGAACCGGTCAAGTGTGCGCGCAATCATCACGTGGTGTGCACCACATCATGCTCTTTTCCACCAATCTCCGATTTATATCCTGCATTTTCGCCAGTCAGATCAATTCCCGTCCCGTCTTTATCTCATTGAAGATGATTGGCCAAACGCCCTCACCACCAGAAAAGATCCCTTCACACGGTATCCGCCAAACGTCAGCACTTGCTGCCGGTCATTCCTGCAGACACCTCGCAAGTCTCCGAGATGCTGAGCAAGACGATGCGTTCCGGCGCCTCCTCGCCGTTGCGCAAGACGCTGCTGCAGCGCGCGTTCGCCACGTCGGGCGGCGACTCGCCCAAGGCCGTCGACGGCGTGCGCATCAACCGCTACAGCGCCACCGTGACGCAGCCCAAGGCGCGCGGCGCCTCGCAGGCCATGCTGTACGCCACGGGCATGACCGAGGAAGACATGGACAAGCCGCAGGTGGGCATCGCCTCCATGTGGTGGGAGGGCAACCCGTGCAACATGCACCTGCTGGACCTGGCGGGCGAGGTGAAGAAGGGCGTGAACGCCGCGGGCCTCGTGGGTCTGCGCTTCAACACGATCGGCGTGAGCGACGGCATCAGCATGGGCACGGACGGCATGAGCTACAGCCTGCAGTCGCGCGACCTGATCGCCGACTCGATCGAGACGGTCATGGGCGGCCAGTGGTACGACGCGAACATTTGCATCCCCGGCTGCGACAAGAACATGCCTGGGTGTGTGATCGCCATGGCGCGCGTGAACCGTCCGTCGCTGATGGTGTACGGCGGCACCATCCGTGCTGGCTGCAGCTCCAAGGGCGAGACGATCGACTACGTGTCCGCGTCGGAGGCTTACGGTGCATACCTGACCAACAAGATCACGGAGGAAGAGCGTCACGACATTATTCGCCACGCTTGCCCTGGAGCGGGTGCTTGCGGCGGCATGTACACTGCCAACACGATGGCTACGGCTATCGAGACAATGGGTCTGAGTCTGCCCTACTCTTCCAGCTCTCCTGCCACTTCGACGGAGAAGCAGGACGAGTGTCTGCGTGCTGGCGAGGCCATTAAGCTGCTGCTGGAGAAGAACATCAAGCCGCTTGACATTCTTTGTCGCGAGTCTTTCGAGAACGCTATCACCAGTACGATGGCGTTGGGCGGATCGACGAACTCCGTGCTGCACCTGATCGCTATCGCTCGTGCGGCCGGCATTCCGTTGACCATCGACGACTTCGAGAAGGTCAGCGAGCGCGTGCCTTTCCTTGCTGATGTCAAGCCGAGTGGCCGATACGTCATGGAAGATATTCACCGTGTCGGTGGCACCCCTGCTGTCCTCAAGTACCTCATGAAGCAAGGCTACATTAACGGCGACGTCCTCACGGTGACCGGCAAGACGCTAGCGGAGAATCTCGAGAACGTGCCGGATCTGTCAGACAACCACGAGATCATCCACCCGGTTGATCGTCCTCTGAAGTCCAGTGGACACTTGCGCATTCTTCGTGGCGACCTGGCTCCGGAGGGCTCTGTGGCCAAGATTACTGGCAAGGAAGGGTTGACGTTTACGGGTACGGCGAAGGTGTACGACTGCGAAGAAGACATGCTTGCGGCTGTGGAGAACAACGAGATCACGAAGGGAAGCGTTGTCATCATCCGCTACGAAGGCCCCAAGGGTGGCCCCGGCATGCCGGAGATGCGTAAGTTTTCTGCTATCCGCTCTCGATCTTGACGCGTGTGTTGCCGTGTTTCTGACGTGATGTGTTTTTGCTGTTCGTTTCAGTTGCCCCGACGTCTGCGATCATGGGCGCTGGCCTCGGCAAGGACGTTGCCATGCTCACTGACGGCCGCTTCTCTGGCGGTTCGCACGGCTTCATCATCGGCCACATCACGCCCGAGGCGCAGGTTGGTGGCCCCATCGCTCTGGTGAAGAACGGCGACAAGATCACGGTGGACGCGGAGAAGAACCGCATCGACCTGGTGGACGTGACTGCTGAGGAGCTGGCGGAGCGCAAGAAGCAGTGGGTCGCTCCTCCTCTGAAGGCCACTCGCGGCACTCTGTACAAGTTCATCAAGAACGTGAAGTCTGCCTCGGAGGGCTGCGTCACGGACGAGTAAGCGCCTTAACGCGCGTGCACTGCTCAGTTCAGCTGGCCATCGGGTAGAATGTCAAGCTGCTTGCCTTGCATGTGCGATACTTGAAATAATCGTTAGAAGCACTCGATTCATGTACAGTGTAGCTCTT